>NW_028233550.1:0-51540 GCF_054856555.1 Leptonotus elevatus | reverse complement strand
GAAGTGTACAATCGGGCTGAAAATGCATTTAAAGCCATAAAAAGTTCATTTTGGCTCTCACACCTTAACTAAATGTTGTAGACTCAAACTTTTTGCTGTCATTAGTGTATGTTAGCAAAATGAAGATGATTCAAGCATTAATTTCATTGTGCTTTTGCTCATTTTGAAGATTTTGACATTTTCACCTGAAGTGTACAATCAGGCTGAAAATGCATTTAAAGCCATAAAAAGTTCATTTTGGCTCTCACACCTTAACTAAATGTTGTAGACTCAAACTTTTTGCTGTCATTAGTGTATGTTAGCAAAATGAAGATGATTCAAGCATTAATTTCATTGTGCTTTTGCTCATTTTGAAGATTTTGACATTTTCACCTGAAGTGTACAATCAGGCTGAAAATGCATTTAAAGCCATAAAAAGTTCATTTTGGCTCTCACACCTTAACTAAATGTTGTAGACTCAAACTTTTTGCTGTCATTAGTGTATTTTAGCAAAATGAAGATGATTCAAGCATTAATTTCATTGTGCTTTTGCTCATTTTGAAGATTTTGACATTTTCACCTGAAGTGTACAATCGGGCTGAAAATGCATTTAAAGCCATAAAAAGTTCATTTTGGCTCTCACACCTTAACTAAATGTTGTAGACTCAAACTTTTTGCTCTCATTAGTGTATGTTAGCAAAATGAAGATGATTCAAGCATTAATTTCATTGTGCTTTTGCTCATTTTGAAGATTTTGACATTTTCACCTGAAGTGTACAATCAGGCTGAAAATGCATTTAAAGCCATAAAAAGTTCATTTTGGCTCTCACACCTTAACTAAATGTTGTAGACTCAAACTTTTTGCTGTCATTAGTGTATTTTAGCAAAATGAAGATGATTCAAGCATTAATTTCATTGTGCTTTTGCTCATTTTGAAGATTTTGACATTTTCACCTGAAGTGTACAATTAGGGGCTGAAAACGCGTTTAAAGCAATAAAAAGTTCATTTTGGCTCTCACACCTTAACTAAATGTTGTAGACTCAAACTTTTTGCTGTCATTAGTATATTTTAGCAAAATGAAGATGATTCAAGCATTAATTTTATTGTGCTTTTGCTCATTTTGAAGATTTTGACATTTTCACCTGAAGTGTACAATCGGGCTGAAAATGCATTTAAAGCCATAAAAAGTTCATTTTTGCTCTCACACCTTAACTAAATGTTGTAGACTCAAACTTGTTGCTGTCATTAGTGTATTTTAGCAAAATGAAGATGATTCAAGCATTAATTTCATTGTGCTTTTGCTCATTTTGAAGATTTTGACATTTTCACCTGAAGTGTACAATCGGGCTGAAAATGCATTTAAAGCCATAAAAAGTTCATTTTGGCTCTCACACCTTAACTAAATGTTGTAGACTCAAACTTTTTGCTGTCATTAGTGTATGTTAGCAAAATGAAGATGATTCAAGCATTAATTTCATTGTGCTTTTGCTCATTTTGAAGATTTTGACATTTTCACCTGAAGTGTACAATTAGGGGCTGAAAACGCGTTTAAAGCAATAAAAAGTTCATTTTGGCTCTCACACCTTAACTAAATGTTGTAGACTCAAACTTTTTGCTGTCATTAGTGTATTTTAGCAAAATGAAGATGATTCAAGCATTAATTTCATTGTGCTTTTGCTCATTTTGAAGATTTTGACATTTTCACCTGAAGTGTACAATTAGGGGCTGAAAACGCGTTTAAAGCAATAAAAAGTTCATTTTGGCTCTCACACCTTAACTAAATGTTGTAGACTCAAACTTTTTGCTGTCATTAGTGTATTTTAGCAAAATGAAGATGATTCAAGCATTAATTTTATTGTGCTTTTGCTCATTTTGAAGATTTTGAAATTTTCACCTGAAGTGTACAATCGGGCTGAAAATGCATTTAAAGCCATAAAAAGTTCATTTTGGCTCTCACACCTTAACTAAATGTTGTAGACTCAAACTTTTTGCTGTCATTAGTGTATTTTAGCAAAATGAAGATGATTCAAGCATTAATTTCATTGTGCTTTTGCTCATTTTGAAGATTTTGACATTTTCACCTGAAGTGTACAATCGGGCTGAAAATGCATTTAAAGCCATAAAAAGTTCATTTTGGCTCTCACACCTTAACTAAATGTTGTAGACTCAAACTTTTTGCTGTCATTAGTGTATTTTAGCAAAATGAAGATGATTCAAGCATTAATTTCATTGTGCTTTTGCTCATTTTGAAGATTTTGACATTTTCACCTGAAGTGTACAATCAGGCTGAAAATGCATTTAAAGCCATAAAAAGTTCATTTTGGCTCTCACACCTTAACTAAATGTTGTAGACTCAAACTTTTTGCTGTCATTAGTGTATGTTAGCAAAATGAAGATGATTCAAGCATTAATTTTATTGTGCTTTTGCTCATTTTGAAGATTTTGAAATTTTCACCTGAAGTGTACAATCGGGCTGAAAATGCATTTAAAGCCATAAAAAGTTCATTTTGGCTCTCACACCTTAACTAAATGTTGTAGACTCAAACTTTTTGCTGTCATTAGTGTATTTTAGCAAAATGAAGATGATTCAAGCATTAATTTCATTGTGCTTTTGCTCATTTTGAAGATTTTGACATTTTCACCTGAAGTGTACAATCGGGCTGAAAATGCATTTAAAGCCATAAAAAGTTCATTTTGGCTCTCACACCTTAACTAAATGTTGTAGACTCAAACTTTTTGCTGTCATTAGTGTATTTTAGCAAAATGAAGATGATTCAAGCATTAATTTCATTGTGCTTTTGCTCATTTTGAAGATTTTGACATTTTCACCTGAAGTGTACAATCAGGCTGAAAATGCATTTAAAGCCATAAAAAGTTCATTTTGGCTCTCACACCTTAACTAAATGTTGTAGACTCAAACTTTTTGCTGTCATTAGTGTATGTTAGCAAAATGAAGATGATTCAAGCATTAATTTCATTGTGCTTTTGCTCATTTTGAAGATTTTGAAATTTTCACCTGAAGTGTACAATCAGGCTGAAAATGCATTTAAAGCCATAAAAAGTTCATTTTGGCTCTCACACCTTAACTAAATGTTGTAGACTCAAACTTTTTGCTGTCATTAGTGTATTTTAGCAAAATGAAGATGATTCAAGCATTAATTTCATTGTGCTTTTGCTCATTTTGAAGATTTTGAATTTTTCACCTGAAGTGTACAATTAGGGGCTGAAAACGCGTTTAAAGCAATAAAAAGTTCATTTTGGCTCTCACACCTTAACTAAATGTTGTAGACTCAAACTTTTTGCTGTCATTAGTGTATTTTAGCAAAATGAAGATGATTCAAGCATTAATTTCATTGTGCTTTTGCTCATTTTGAAGATTTTTACATTTTCACCTGAAGTGTACAATTAGGGGCTGAAAACGCGTTTAAAGCAATAAAAAGTTCATTTTGGCTCTCACACCTTAACTAAATGTTGTAGACTCAAACTTTTTGCTGTCATTAGTATATTTTAGCAAAATGAAGATGATTCAAGCATTAATTTTATTGTGCTTTTGCTCATTTTGAAGATTTTGACATTTTCACCTGAAGTGTACAATCGGGCTGAAAATGCATTTAAAGCCATAAAAAGTTCATTTTGGCTCTCACACCTTAACTAAATGTTGTAGACTCAAACTTTTTGCTGTCATTAGTGTATTTTAGCAAAATGAAGATGATTCAAGCATTAATTTCATTGTGCTTTTGCTCATTTTGAAGATTTTGACATTTTCACCTGAAGTGTACAATCGGGCTGAAAATGCATTTAAAGCCATAAAAAGTTCATTTTGGCCCTCACACCTTAACTAAATGTTGTAGACTCAAACTTTTTGCTGTCATTAGTGTATTTTAGCAAAATGAAGATGATTCAAGCATTAATTTCATTGTGCTTTTGCTCATTTTGAAGATTTTGACATTGTCACCTGAAGTGTACAATCAGGCTGAAAATGCATTTAAAGCCATAAAAAGTTCATTTTGGCTCTCACACCTTAACTAAATGTTGTAGACTCAAACTTTTTGCTGTCATTAGTGTATGTTAGCAAAATGAAGATGATTCAAGCATTAATTTCATTGTGCTTTTGCTCATTTTGAAGATTTTGAAATTTTCACCTGAAGTGTACAATCAGGCTGAAAATGCATTTAAAGCCATAAAAAGTTCATTTTGG
Source organism: Leptonotus elevatus (assembly GCF_054856555.1). Classification (NCBI taxonomy): domain Eukaryota; kingdom Metazoa; phylum Chordata; class Actinopteri; order Syngnathiformes; family Syngnathidae; genus Leptonotus; species Leptonotus elevatus. The sequence continues at coordinate 47,362 of NW_028233550.1, read as the reverse complement.
CTCTCACACCTTAACTAAATGTTGTAGACTTAAACTTTTTGCTGTCATTAGTGTATGTTAGCAAAATGAAGATGATTCAAGCATTAATTTCATTGTGCTTTTGCTCATTTTGAAGATTTTGACATTTTCACCTGAAGTGTACAATTAGGGGCTGAAAACGCGTTTAAAGCAATAAAAAGTTCATTTTGGCTCTCACACCTTAACTAAATGTTGTAGACTCAAACTTTTTGCTGTCATTAGTATATTTTAGCAAAATGAAGATGATTCAAGCATTAATTTTATTGTGCTTTTGCTCATTTTGAAGATTTTGACATTTTCACCTGAAGTGTACAATCGGGCTGAAAATGCATTTAAAGCCATAAAAAGTTCATTTTGGCTCTCACACCTTAACTAAATGTTGTAGACTCAAACTTTTTGCTGTCATTAGTGTATGTTAGCAAAATGAAGATGATTCAAGCATTAATTTCATTGTGCTTTTGCTCATTTTGAAGATTTTGACATTTTCACCTGAAGTGTACAATCAGGCTGAAAATGCATTTAAAGCCATAAAAAGTTCATTTTGGCTCTCACACCTTAACTAAATGTTGTAGACTCAAACTTTTTGCTGTCATTAGTGTATTTTAGCAAAATGAAGATGATTCAAGCATTAATTTCATTGTGCTTTTGCTCATTTTGAAGATTTTGACATTTTCACCTGAAGTGTACAATCGGGCTGAAAATGCATTTAAAGCCATAAAAAGTTCATTTTGGCTCTCACACCTTAACTAAATGTTGTAGACTCAAACTTTTTGCTGTCATTAGTGTATGTTAGCAAAATGAAGATGATTCAAGCATTAATTTCATTGTGCTTTTGCTCATTTTGAAGATTTTGACATTTTCACCTGAAGTGTACAATCAGGCTGAAAATGCATTTAAAGCCATAAAAAGTTCATTTTGGCTCTCACACCTTAACTAAATGTTGTAGACTCAAACTTTTTGCTGTCATTAGTGTATGTTAGCAAAATGAAGATGATTCAAGCATTAATTTCATTGTGCTTTTGCTCATTTTGAAGATTTTGACATTTTCACCTGAAGTGTACAATCAGGCTGAAAATGCATTTAAAGCCATAAAAAGTTCATTTTGGCTCTCACACCTTAACTAAATGTTGTAGACTCAAACTTTTTGCTGTCATTAGTGTATTTTAGCAAAATGAAGATGATTCAAGCATTAATTTCATTGTGCTTTTGCTCATTTTGAAGATTTTGACATTTTCACCTGAAGTGTACAATCGGGCTGAAAATGCATTTAAAGCCATAAAAAGTTCATTTTGGCTCTCACACCTTAACTAAATGTTGTAGACTCAAACTTTTTGCTGTCATTAGTGTATGTTAGCAAAATGAAGATGATTCAAGCATTAATTTCATTGTGCTTTTGCTCATTTTGAAGATTTTGACATTTTCACCTGAAGTGTACAATCAGGCTGAAAATGCATTTAAAGCCATAAAAAGTTCATTTTGGCTCTCACACCTTAACTAAATGTTGTAGACTCAAACTTTTTGCTGTCATTAGTGTATTTTAGCAAAATGAAGATGATTCAAGCATTAATTTCATTGTGCTTTTGCTCATTTTGAAGATTTTGACATTTTCACCTGAAGTGTACAATTAGGGGCTGAAAACGCGTTTAAAGCAATAAAAAGTTCATTTTGGCTCTCACACCTTAACTAAATGTTGTAGACTCAAACTTTTTGCTGTCATTAGTATATTTTAGCAAAATGAAGATGATTCAAGCATTAATTTTATTGTGCTTTTGCTCATTTTGAAGATTTTGACATTTTCACCTGAAGTGTACAATCGGGCTGAAAATGCATTTAAAGCCATAAAAAGTTCATTTTTGCTCTCACACCTTAACTAAATGTTGTAGACTCAAACTTGTTGCTGTCATTAGTGTATTTTAGCAAAATGAAGATGATTCAAGCATTAATTTCATTGTGCTTTTGCTCATTTTGAAGATTTTGACATTTTCACCTGAAGTGTACAATCGGGCTGAAAATGCATTTAAAGCCATAAAAAGTTCATTTTGGCTCTCACACCTTAACTAAATGTTGTAGACTCAAACTTTTTGCTGTCATTAGTGTATGTTAGCAAAATGAAGATGATTCAAGCATTAATTTCATTGTGCTTTTGCTCATTTTGAAGATTTTGACATTTTCACCTGAAGTGTACAATTAGGGGCTGAAAACGCGTTTAAAGCAATAAAAAGTTCATTTTGGCTCTCACACCTTAACTAAATGTTGTAGACTCAAACTTTTTGCTGTCATTAGTGTATTTTAGCAAAATGAAGATGATTCAAGCATTAATTTCATTGTGCTTTTGCTCATTTTGAAGATTTTGACATTTTCACCTGAAGTGTACAATTAGGGGCTGAAAACGCGTTTAAAGCAATAAAAAGTTCATTTTGGCTCTCACACCTTAACTAAATGTTGTAGACTCAAACTTTTTGCTGTCATTAGTGTATTTTAGCAAAATGAAGATGATTCAAGCATTAATTTTATTGTGCTTTTGCTCATTTTGAAGATTTTGAAATTTTCACCTGAAGTGTACAATCGGGCTGAAAATGCATTTAAAGCCATAAAAAGTTCATTTTGGCTCTCACACCTTAACTAAATGTTGTAGACTCAAACTTTTTGCTGTCATTAGTGTATTTTAGCAAAATGAAGATGATTCAAGCATTAATTTCATTGTGCTTTTGCTCATTTTGAAGATTTTGACATTTTCACCTGAAGTGTACAATCGGGCTGAAAATGCATTTAAAGCCATAAAAAGTTCATTTTGGCTCTCACACCTTAACTAAATGTTGTAGACTCAAACTTTTTGCTGTCATTAGTGTATTTTAGCAAAATGAAGATGATTCAAGCATTAATTTCATTGTGCTTTTGCTCATTTTGAAGATTTTGACATTTTCACCTGAAGTGTACAATCAGGCTGAAAATGCATTTAAAGCCATAAAAAGTTCATTTTGGCTCTCACACCTTAACTAAATGTTGTAGACTCAAACTTTTTGCTGTCATTAGTGTATGTTAGCAAAATGAAGATGATTCAAGCATTAATTTTATTGTGCTTTTGCTCATTTTGAAGATTTTGAAATTTTCACCTGAAGTGTACAATCGGGCTGAAAATGCATTTAAAGCCATAAAAAGTTCATTTTGGCTCTCACACCTTAACTAAATGTTGTAGACTCAAACTTTTTGCTGTCATTAGTGTATTTTAGCAAAATGAAGATGATTCAAGCATTAATTTCATTGTGCTTTTGCTCATTTTGAAGATTTTGACATTTTCACCTGAAGTGTACAATCGGGCTGAAAATGCATTTAAAGCCATAAAAAGTTCATTTTGGCTCTCACACCTTAACTAAATGTTGTAGACTCAAACTTTTTGCTGTCATTAGTGTATTTTAGCAAAATGAAGATGATTCAAGCATTAATTTCATTGTGCTTTTGCTCATTTTGAAGATTTTGACATTTTCACCTGAAGTGTACAATCAGGCTGAAAATGCATTTAAAGCCATAAAAAGTTCATTTTGGCTCTCACACCTTAACTAAATGTTGTAGACTCAAACTTTTTGCTGTCATTAGTGTATGTTAGCAAAATGAAGATGATTCAAGCATTAATTTCATTGTGCTTTTGCTCATTTTGAAGATTTTGAAATTTTCACCTGAAGTGTACAATCAGGCTGAAAATGCATTTAAAGCCATAAAAAGTTCATTTTGGCTCTCACACCTTAACTAAATGTTGTAGACTCAAACTTTTTGCTGTCATTAGTGTATTTTAGCAAAATGAAGATGATTCAAGCATTAATTTCATTGTGCTTTTGCTCATTTTGAAGATTTTGAATTTTTCACCTGAAGTGTACAATTAGGGGCTGAAAACGCGTTTAAAGCAATAAAAAGTTCATTTTGGCTCTCACACCTTAACTAAATGTTGTAGACTCAAACTTTTTGCTGTCATTAGTGTATTTTAGCAAAATGAAGATGATTCAAGCATTACTTTCATTGTGCTTTTGCTCATTTTGAAGATTTTTACATTTTCACCTGAAGTGTACAATTAGGGGCTGAAAACGCGTTTAAAGCAATAAAAAGTTCATTTTGGCTCTCACACCTTAACTAAATGTTGTAGACTCAAACTTTTTGCTGTCATTAGTATATTTTAGCAAAATGAAGATGATTCAAGCATTAATTTTATTGTGCTTTTGCTCATTTTGAAGATTTTGACATTTTCACCTGAAGTGTACAATCGGGCTGAAAATGCATTTAAAGCCATAAAAAGTTCATTTTGGCTCTCACACCTTAACTAAATGTTGTAGACTCAAACTTTTTGCTGTCATTAGTGTATTTTAGCAAAATGAAGATGATTCAAGCATTAATTTCATTGTGCTTTTGCTCATTTTGAAGATTTTGACATTTTCACCTGAAGTGTACAATCGGGCTGAAAATGCATTTAAAGCCATAAAAAGTTCATTTTGGCTCTCACACCTTAACTAAATGTTGTAGACTCAAACTTTTTGCTGTCATTAGTGTATTTTAGCAAAATGAAGATGATTCAAGCATTAATTTCATTGTGCTTTTGCTCATTTTGAAGATTTTGACATTGTCACCTGAAGTGTACAATCAGGCTGAAAATGCATTTAAAGCCATAAAAAGTTCATTTTGGCTCTCACACCTTAACTAAATGTTGTAGACTCAAACTTTTTGCTGTCATTAGTGTATGTTAGCAAAATGAAGATGATTCAAGCATTAATTTCATTGTGCTTTTGCTCATTTTGAAGATTTTGAAATTTTCACCTGAAGTGTACAATCAGGCTGAAAATGCATTTAAAGCCATAAAAAGTTCATTTTGGCTCTCACACCTTAACTAAATGTTGTAGACTTAAACTTTTTGCTGTCATTAGTGTATGTTAGCAAAATGAAGATGATTCAAGCATTAATTTCATTGTGCTTTTGCTCATTTTGAAGATTTTGACATTTTCACCTGAAGTGTACAATTAGGGGCTGAAAACGCGTTTAAAGCAATAAAAAGTTCATTTTGGCTCTCACACCTTAACTAAATGTTGTAGACTCAAACTTTTTGCTGTCATTAGTATATTTTAGCAAAATGAAGATGATTCAAGCATTAATTTTATTGTGCTTTTGCTCATTTTGAAGATTTTGACATTTTCACCTGAAGTGTACAATCGGGCTGAAAATGCATTTAAAGCCATAAAAAGTTCATTTTGGCTCTCACACCTTAACTAAATGTTGTAGACTCAAACTTTTTGCTGTCATTAGTGTATGTTAGCAAAATGAAGATGATTCAAGCATTAATTTCATTGTGCTTTTGCTCATTTTGAAGATTTTGACATTTTCACCTGAAGTGTACAATCAGGCTGAAAATGCATTTAAAGCCATAAAAAGTTCATTTTGGCTCTCACACCTTAACTAAATGTTGTAGACTCAAACTTTTTGCTGTCATTAGTGTATTTTAGCAAAATGAAGATGATTCAAGCATTAATTTCATTGTGCTTTTGCTCATTTTGAAGATTTTGACATTTTCACCTGAAGTGTACAATTAGGGGCTGAAAACGCGTTTAAAGCAATAAAAAGTTCATTTTGGCTCTCACACCTTAACTAAATGTTGTAGACTCAAACTTTTTGCTGTCATTAGTATATTTTAGCAAAATGAAGATGATTCAAGCATTAATTTTATTGTGCTTTTGCTCATTTTGAAGATTTTGACATTTTCACCTGAAGTGTACAATCGGGCTGAAAATGCATTTAAAGCCATAAAAAGTTCATTTTTGCTCTCACACCTTAACTAAATGTTGTAGACTCAAACTTGCTGCTGTCATTAGTGTATTTTAGCAAAATGAAGATGATTCAAGCATTAATTTCATTGTGCTTTTGCTCATTTTGAAGATTTTGACATTTTCACCTGAAGTGTACAATCAGGCTGAAAATGCATTTAAAGCCATAAAAAGTTCATTTTGGCTCTCACACCTTAACTAAATGTTGTAGACTCAAACTTTTTGCTGTCATTAGTGTATGTTAGCAAAATGAAGATGATTCAAGCATTAATTTCATTGTGCTTTTGCTCATTTTGAAGATTTTGACATTTTCACCTGAAGTGTACAATCAGGCTGAAAATGCATTTAAAGCCATAAAAAGTTCATTTTGGCTCTCACACCTTAACTAAATGTTGTAGACTCAAACTTTTTGCTGTCATTAGTGTATTTTAGCAAAATGAAGATGATTCAAGCATTAATTTCATTGTGCTTTTGCTCATTTTGAAGATTTTGACATTTTCACCTGAGGTGTACAATCAGGCTGAAAATGCATTTAAAGCCATAAAAAGTTCATTTTGGCTCTCACACCTTAACTAAATGTTGTAGACTCAAACTTTTTGCTGTCATTAGTGTATGTTAGCAAAATGAAGATGATTCAAGCATTAATTTCATTGTGCTTTTGCTCATTTTGAAGATTTTGACATTTTCACCTGAAGTGTACAATCAGGCTGAAAATGCATTTAAAGCCATAAAAAGTTCATTTTGGCTCTCACACCTTAACTAAATGTTGTAGACTCAAACTTTTTGCTGTCATTAGTGTATTTTAGCAAAATGAAGATGATTCAAGCATTAATTTCATTGTGCTTTTGCTCATTTTGAAGATTTTGACATTTTCACCTGAAGTGTACAATTAGGGGCTGAAAACGCGTTTAAAGCAATAAAAAGTTCATTTTAGCTCTCACACCTTAACTAAATGTTGTAGACTCAAACTTTTTGCTGTCATTAGTATATTTTAGCAAAATGAAGATGATTCAAGCATTAATTTCATTGTGCTTTTGCTCATTTTGAAGATTTTGACATTTTCACCTGAAGTGTACAATCAGGCTGAAAATGCATTTAAAGCCATAAAAAGTTCATTTTGGCTCTCACACCTTAACTAAATGTTGTAGACTCAAACTTTTTGCTGTCATTAGTGTACTTTAGCAAAATGAAGATGATTCAAGCATTAATTTCATTGTGCTTTTGCTCATTTTGAAGATTTTGACATTTTCACCTGAAGTGTACAATCAGGCTGAAAATGCATTTAAAGCCATAAAAAGTTCATTTTGGCTCTCACACCTTAACTAAATGTTGTAGACTCAAACTTTTTGCTGTCATTAGTGTATTTTAGCAAAATGAAGATGATTCAAGCATTAATTTCATTGTGCTTTTGCTCATTTTGAAGATTTTGACATTTTCACCTGAAGTGTACAATGGGGCTGAAAATGCATTTAAAGCCATAAAAAGTTCATTTTGGCTTCACACCTTAACTAAATGTTGTAGACTCAAACTTTTTGCTGTCATTAGTGTATGTTAGCAAAATGAAGATGATTCAAGCATTAATTTCATTGTGCTTTTGCTCATTTTGAAGATTTTGACATTTTCACCTGAAGTGTACAATCAGGCTGAAAATGCATTTAAAGCCATAAAAAGTTCATTTTGGCTCTCACACCTTAACTAAATGTTGTAGACTCAAACTTTTTGCTGTCATTAGTGTATTTTAGCAAAATGAAGATGATTCAAGCATTAATTTCATTGTGCTTTTGCTCATTTTGAAGATTTTGACATTTTCACCTGAAGTGTACAATTAGGGGCTGAAAACGCGTTTAAAGCTAAAAAATTAATTTTGGCTCTCACACCTTAACTAAATGTTGTAGACTCAAACTTTTTGCTGTCATTAGTATATTTTAGCAAAATGAACATGATTCAAGCATTAATTTTATTGTGCTTTTGCTCATTTTGAAGATTTTGACATTTTCACCTGAAGTGTACAATCGGGCTGAAAATGCATTTAAAGCCATAAAAAGTTCATTTTGGCTCTCACACCTTAACTAAATGTTGTAGACTCAAACTTTTTGCTGTCATTAGTGTATTTTAGCAAAATGAAGATGATTCAAGCATTAATTTCATTGTGCTTTTGCTCATTTTGAAGATTTTGACATTTTCACCTGAAGTGTACAATCAGGCTGAAAATGCATTTAAAGCCATAAAAAGTTCATTTTGGCTCTCACACCTTAACTAAATGTTGTAGACTCAAACTTTTTGCTGTCATTAGTGTATTTTAGCAAAATGAAGATGATTCAAGCATTAATTTCATTGTGCTTTTGCTCATTTTGAAGATTTTGACATTTTCACCTGAAGTGTACAATCGGGCTGAAAATGCATTTAAAGCCATAAAAAGTTCATTTTGGCTCTCACACCTTTACTAAATGTTGTAGACTCAAACTTTTTGCTGTCATTAGTGTATGTTAGCAAAATGAAGATGATTCAAGCATTAATTTCATTGTGCTTTTGCTCATTATGAAGATTTTGACATTTTCACCTGAAGTGTACAATCAGGCTGAAAATGCATTTAAAGCCATAAAAAGTTCATTTTGGCTCTCACACCTTAACTAAATGTTGTAGACTCAAACTTTTTGCTGTCATTAGTGTATTTTAGCAAAATGAAGATGATTCAAGCATTAATTTCATTGTGCTTTTGCTCATTTTGAAGATTTTGACATTTTCACCTGAAGTGTACAATCGGGCTGAAAATGCATTTAAAGCCATAAAAAGTTCATTTTGGCTCTCACACCTTAACTAAATGTTGTAGACTCAAACTTTTTGCTGTCATTAGTGTATATTAGCAAAATGAAGATGATTCAAGCATTAATTTCATTGTGCTTTTGCTCATTTTGAAGATTTTGACATTTTCACCTGAAGTGTACAATCGGGCTGAAAATGCATTTAAAGCCATAAAAAGTTCATTTTGGCTCTCACACCTTAACTAAATGTTGTAGACTCAAACTTTTTGCTGTCATTAGTGTATTTTAGCAAAATGAAGATGATTCAAGCATTAATTTCATTGTGCTTTTGCTCATTTTGAAGATTTTGACATTTTCACCTGAAGTGTACAATCGGGCTGAAAATGCATTTAAAGCCATAAAAAGTTCATTTTGGCTCTCACACCTTAACTAAATGTTGTAGACTCAAACTTTTTGCTGTCATTAGTGTATTTTAGCAAAATGAAGATGATTCAAGCATTAATTTCATTGTGCTTTTGCTCATTTTGAAGATTTTGACATTTTCACCTGAAGTGTACAATCAGGCTGAAAATGCATTTAAAGCCATAAAAAGTTCATTTTGGCTCTCACACCTTAACTAAATGTTGTAGACTCAAACTTTTTGCTGTCATTAGTGTATGTTAGCAAAATGAAGATGATTCAAGCATTAATTTCATTGTGCTTTTGCTCATTTTGAAGATTTTGAAATTTTCACCTGAAGTGTACAATCAGGCTGAAAATGCATTTAAAGCCATAAAAAGTTCATTTTGGCTCTCACACCTTAACTAAATGTTGTAGACTCAAACTTTTTGCTGTCATTAGTGTATTTTAGCAAAATGAAGATGATTCAAGCATTAATTTCATTGTGCTTTTGCTCATTTTGAAGATTTTGACATTTTCACCTGAAGTGTACAATCGGGCTGAAAATGCATTTAAAGCCATAAAAAGTTCATTTTGGCTCTCACACCTTAACTAAATGTTGTAGACTCAAACTTTTTGCTGTCATTAGTGTATGTTAGCAAAATGAAGATGATTCAAGCATTAATTTCATTGTGCTTTTGCTCATTTTGAAGATTTTGACATTTTCACCTGAAGTGTACAATCAGGCTGAAAATGCATTTAAAGCCATAAAAAGTTCATTTTGGCTCTCACACCTTAACTAAATGTTGTAGACTCAAACTTTTTGCTGTCATTAGTGTATTTTAGCAAAATGAAGATGATTCAAGCATTAATTTCATTGTGCTTTTGCTCATTTTGAAGATTTTGACATTTTCACCTGAAGTGTACAATCGGGCTGAAAATGCATTTAAAGCCATAAAAAGTTCATTTTGGCTTCACACCTTAACTAAATGTTGTAGACTCAAACTTTTTGCTGTCATTAGTGTATGTTAGCAAAATGAAGATGATTCAAGCATTAATTTCATTGTGCTTTTGCTCATTTTGAAGATTTTGACATTTTCACCTGAAGTGTACAATCGGGCTGAAAATGCATTTAAAGCCATAAAAAGTTCATTTTTGCTCTCACACCTTAACTAAATGTTGTAGACTCAAACTTGTTGCTGTCATTAGTGTATTTTAGCAAAATGAAGATGATTCAAGCATTAATTTCATTGTGCTTTTGCTCATTTTGAAGATTTTGACATTTTCACCTGAAGTGTACAATCGGGCTGAAAATGCATTTAAAGCCATAAAAAGTTCATTTTGGCTCTCACACCTTAACTAAATGTTGTAGACTCAAACTTTTTGCTGTCATTAGTGTATGTTAGCAAAATGAAGATGATTCAAGCATTAATTTCATTGTGCTTTTGCTCATTTTGAAGATTTTGACATTTTCACCTGAAGTGTACAATTAGGGGCTGAAAACGCGTTTAAAGCAATAAAAAGATCATTTTGGCTCTCACACCTTAACTAAATGTTGTAGACTCAAACTTTTTGCTGTCATTAGTGTATTTTAGCAAAATGAAGATGATTCAAGCATTAATTTCATTGTGCTTTTGCTCATTTTGAAGATTTTGACAGTTTCACCTGAATTGTACATTCGGGCTGAAAGTGCATTTAAAGCAATACAAAGTTCATTTTGGCTCTCACACCTTAACTAAATGTTGTACACTCAAACTTTTTACTGTCATTAGTGTATTTTAGCAACTTGAAGATGATTCCAGCATTAATTTCATTGTGCTTTTGCTCATTTTGAAGATTTTGACATTTTCACCTGAAGTGTACAATCGGGCTGAAAATGCATTTAAAGCCATAAAAAGTTCATTTTGGCTCTCACACCTTAACTAAATGTTGTAGACTCAAACTTTTTGCTGTCATTAGTGTATTTTAGCAAAATGAAGATGATTCAAGCATTAATTTCATTGTGCTTTTGCTCATTTTGAAGATTTTGACATTTTCACCTGAAGTGTACAATCAGGCTGAAAATGCATTTAAAGCCATAAAAAGTTCATTTTGGCTCTCACACCTTAACTAAATGTTGTAGACTCAAACTTTTTGCTGTCATTAGTGTATGTTAGCAAAATGAAGATGATTCAAGCATTAATTTCATTGTGCTTTTGCTCATTTTGAAGATTTTGAAATTTTCACCTGAAGTGTACAATCAGGCTGAAAATGCATTTAAAGCCATAAAAAGTTCATTTTGGCTCTCACACCTTAACTAAATGTTGTAGACTCAAACTTTTTGCTGTCATTAGTGTATTTTAGCAAAATGAAGATGATTCAAGCATTAATTTCATTGTGCTTTTGCTCATTTTGAAGATTTTGAATTTTTCACCTGAAGTGTACAATTAGGGGCTGAAAACGCGTTTAAAGCAATAAAAAGTTCATTTTGGCTCTCACACCTTAACTAAATGTTGTAGACTCAAACTTTTTGCTGTCATTAGTGTATTTTAGCAAAATGAAGATGATTCAAGCATTAATTTCATTGTGCTTTTGCTCATTTTGAAGATTTTTACATTTTCACCTGAAGTGTACAATTAGGGGCTGAAAACGCGTTTAAAGCAATAAAAAGTTCATTTTGGCTCTCACACCTTAACTAAATGTTGTAGACTCAAACTTTTTGCTGTCATTAGTATATTTTAGCAAAATGAAGATGATTCAAGCATTAATTTTATTGTGCTTTTGCTCATTTTGAAGATTTTGACATTTTCACCTGAAGTGTACAATCGGGCTGAAAATGCATTTAAAGCCATAAAAAGTTCATTTTGGCTCTCACACCTTAACTAAATGTTGTAGACTCAAACTTTTTGCTGTCATTAGTGTATTTTAGCAAAATGAAGATGATTCAAGCATTAATTTCATTGTGCTTTTGCTCATTTTGAAGATTTTGACATTTTCACCTGAAGTGTACAATCGGGCTGAAAATGCATTTAAAGCCATAAAAAGTTCATTTTGGCTCTCACACCTTAACTAAATGTTGTAGACTCAAACTTTTTGCTGTCATTAGTGTATTTTAGCAAAATGAAGATGATTCAAGCATTAATTTCATTGTGCTTTTGCTCATTTTGAAGATTTTGACATTGTCACCTGAAGTGTACAATCAGGCTGAAAATGCATTTAAAGCCATAAAAAGTTCATTTTGGCTCTCACACCTTAACTAAATGTTGTAGACTCAAACTTTTTGCTGTCATTAGTGTATGTTAGCAAAATGAAGATGATTCAAGCATTAATTTCATTGTGCTTTTGCTCATTTTGAAGATTTTGAAATTTTCACCTGAAGTGTACAATCAGGCTGAAAATGCATTTAAAGCCATAAAAAGTTCATTTTGGCTCTCACACCTTAACTAAATGTTGTAGACTTAAACTTTTTGCTGTCATTAGTGTATGTTAGCAAAATGAAGATGATTCAAGCATTAATTTCATTGTGCTTTTGCTCATTTTGAAGATTTTGACATTTTCACCTGAAGTGTACAATTAGGGGCTGAAAACGCGTTTAAAGCAATAAAAAGTTCATTTTGGCTCTCACACCTTAACTAAATGTTGTAGACTCAAACTTTTTGCTGTCATTAGTATATTTTAGCAAAATGAAGATGATTCAAGCATTAATTTTATTGTGCTTTTGCTCATTTTGAAGATTTTGACATTTTCACCTGAAGTGTACAATCGGGCTGAAAATGCATTTAAAGCCATAAAAAGTTCATTTTGGCTCTCACACCTTAACTAAATGTTGTAGACTCAAACTTTTTGCTGTCATTAGTGTATGTTAGCAAAATGAAGATGATTCAAGCATTAATTTCATTGTGCTTTTGCTCATTTTGAAGATTTTGACATTTTCACCTGAAGTGTACAATCAGGCTGAAAATGCATTTAAAGCCATAAAAAGTTCATTTTGGCTCTCACACCTTAACTAAATGTTGTAGACTCAAACTTTTTGCTGTCATTAGTGTATTTTAGCAAAATGAAGATGATTCAAGCATTAATTTCATTGTGCTTTTGCTCATTTTGAAGATTTTGACATTTTCACCTGAAGTGTACAATTAGGGGCTGAAAACGCGTTTAAAGCAATAAAAAGTTCATTTTGGCTCTCACACCTTAACTAAATGTTGTAGACTCAAACTTTTTGCTGTCATTAGTATATTTTAGCAAAATGAAGATGATTCAAGCATTAATTTTATTGTGCTTTTGCTCATTTTGAAGATTTTGACATTTTCACCTGAGGTGTACAATCAGGCTGAAAATGCATTTAAAGCCATAAAAAGTTCATTTTGGCTCTCACACCTTAACTAAATGTTGTAGACTCAAACTTTTTGCTGTCATTAGTGTATTTTAGCAAAATGAAGATGATTCAAGCATTAATTTCATTGTGCTTTTGCTCATTTTGAAGATTTTGACATTTTCACCTGAAGTGTACAATCGGGCTGAAAATGCATTTAAAGCCATAAAAAGTTCATTTTGGCTCTCACACCTTAACTAAATGTTGTAGACTCAAACTTTTTGCTGTCATTAGTGTATATTAGCAAAATGAAGATGATTCAAGCATTAATTTCATTGTGCTTTTGCTCATTTTGAAGATTTTGACATTTTCACCTGAAGTGTACAATCGGGCTGAAAATGCATTTAAAGCCATAAAAAGTTCATTTTGGCTCTCACACCTTAACTAAATGTTGTAGACTCAAACTTTTTGCTGTCATTAGTGTATTTTAGCAAAATGAAGATGATTCAAGCATTAATTTCATTGTGCTTTTGCTCATTTTGAAGATTTTGACATTTTCACCTGAAGTGTACAATCGGGCTGAAAATGCATTTAAAGCCATAAAAAGTTCATTTTGGCTCTCACACCTTAACTAAATGTTGTAGACTCAAACTTTTTGCTGTCATTAGTGTATTTTAGCAAAATGAAGATGATTCAAGCATTAATTTCATTGTGCTTTTGCTCATTTTGAAGATTTTGACATTTTCACCTGAAGTGTACAATCAGGCTGAAAATGCATTTAAAGCCATAAAAAGTTCATTTTGGCTCTCACACCTTAACTAAATGTTGTAGACTCAAACTTTTTGCTGTCATTAGTGTATTTTAGCAAAATGAAGATGATTCAAGCATTAATTTCATTGTGCTTTTGCTCATTTTGAAGATTTTGACATTTTCACCTGAGGTGTACAATCAGGCTGAAAATGCATTTAAAGCCATAAAAAGTTCATTTTGGCTCTCACACCTTAACTAAATGTTGTAGACTCAAACTTTTTGCTGTCATTAGTGTATGTTAGCAAAATGAAGATGATTCAAGCATTAATTTCATTGTGCTTTTGCTCATTTTGAAGATTTTGACATTTTCACCTGAAGTGTACAATCAGGCTGAAAATGCATTTAAAGCCATAAAAAGTTCATTTTGGCTCTCACACCTTAACTAAATGTTGTAGACTCAAACTTTTTGCTGTCATTAGTGTATTTTAGCAAAATGAAGATGATTCAAGCATTAATTTCATTGTGCTTTTGCTCATTTTGAAGATTTTGACATTTTCACCTGAAGTGTACAATTAGGGGCTGAAAACGCGTTTAAAGCAATAAAAAGTTCATTTTGGCTCTCACACCTTAACTAAATGTTGTAGACTCAAACTTTTTGCTGTCATTAGTATATTTTAGCAAAATGAAGATGATTCAAGCATTAATTTCATTGTGCTTTTGCTCATTTTGAAGATTTTGACATTTTCACCTGAAGTGTACAATCAGGCTGAAAATGCATTTAAAGCCATAAAAAGTTCATTTTGGCTCTCACACCTTAACTAAATGTTGTAGACTCAAACTTTTTGCTGTCATTAGTGTACTTTAGCAAAATGAAGATGATTCAAGCATTAATTTCATTGTGCTTTTGCTCATTTTGAAGATTTTGACATTTTCACCTGAAGTGTACAATCAGGCTGAAAATGCATTTAAAGCCATAAAAAGTTCATTTTGGCTCTCACACCTTAACTAAATGTTGTAGACTCAAACTTTTTGCTGTCATTAGTGTATTTTAGCAAAATGAAGATGATTCAAGCATTAATTTCATTGTGCTTTTGCTCATTTTGAAGATTTTGACATTTTCACCTGAAGTGTACAATGGGGCTGAAAATGCATTTAAAGCCATAAAAAGTTCATTTTGGCTTCACACCTTAACTAAATGTTGTAGACTCAAACTTTTTGCTGTCATTAGTGTATGTTAGCAAAATGAAGATGATTCAAGCATTAATTTCATTGTGCTTTTGCTCATTTTGAAGATTTTGACATTTTCACCTGAAGTGTACAATCAGGCTGAAAATGCATTTAAAGCCATAAAAAGTTCATTTTGGCTCTCACACCTTAACTAAATGTTGTAGACTCAAACTTTTTGCTGTCATTAGTGTATTTTAGCAAAATGAAGATGATTCAAGCATTAATTTCATTGTGCTTTTGCTCATTTTGAAGATTTTGACATTTTCACCTGAAGTGTACAATTAGGGGCTGAAAACGCGTTTAAAGCTAAAAAATTAATTTTGGCTCTCACACCTTAACTAAATGTTGTAGACTCAAACTTTTTGCTGTCATTAGTATATTTTAGCAAAATGAACATGATTCAAGCATTAATTTTATTGTGCTTTTGCTCATTTTGAAGATTTTGACATTTTCACCTGAAGTGTACAATCGGGCTGAAAATGCATTTAAAGCCATAAAAAGTTCATTTTGGCTCTCACACCTTAACTAAATGTTGTAGACTCAAACTTTTTGCTGTCATTAGTGTATTTTAGCAAAATGAAGATGATTCAAGCATTAATTTCATTGTGCTTTTGCTCATTTTGAAGATTTTGACATTTTCACCTGAAGTGTACAATCAGGCTGAAAATGCATTTAAAGCCATAAAAAGTTCATTTTGGCTCTCACACCTTAACTAAATGTTGTAGACTCAAACTTTTTGCTGTCATTAGTGTATTTTAGCAAAATGAAGATGATTCAAGCATTAATTTCATTGTGCTTTTGCTCATTTTGAAGATTTTGACATTTTCACCTGAAGTGTACAATCGGGCTGAAAATGCATTTAAAGCCATAAAAAGTTCATTTTGGCTCTCACACCTTTACTAAATGTTGTAGACTCAAACTTTTTGCTGTCATTAGTGTATGTTAGCAAAATGAAGATGATTCAAGCATTAATTTCATTGTGCTTTTGCTCATTATGAAGATTTTGACATTTTCACCTGAAGTGTACAATCAGGCTGAAAATGCATTTAAAGCCATAAAAAGTTCATTTTGGCTCTCACACCTTAACTAAATGTTGTAGACTCAAACTTTTTGCTGTCATTAGTGTATTTTAGCAAAATGAAGATGATTCAAGCATTAATTTCATTGTGCTTTTGCTCATTTTGAAGATTTTGACATTTTCACCTGAAGTGTACAATCGGGCTGAAAATGCATTTAAAGCCATAAAAAGTTCATTTTGGCTCTCACACCTTAACTAAATGTTGTAGACTCAAACTTTTTGCTGTCATTAGTGTATATTAGCAAAATGAAGATGATTCAAGCATTAATTTCATTGTGCTTTTGCTCATTTTGAAGATTTTGACATTTTCACCTGAAGTGTACAATCGGGCTGAAAATGCATTTAAAGCCATAAAAAGTTCATTTTGGCTCTCACACCTTAACTAAATGTTGTAGACTCAAACTTTTTGCTGTCATTAGTGTATTTTAGCAAAATGAAGATGATTCAAGCATTAATTTCATTGTGCTTTTGCTCATTTTGAAGATTTTGACATTTTCACCTGAAGTGTACAATCGGGCTGAAAATGCATTTAAAGCCATAAAAAGTTCATTTTGGCTCTCACACCTTAACTAAATGTTGTAGACTCAAACTTTTTGCTGTCATTAGTGTATTTTAGCAAAATGAAGATGATTCAAGCATTAATTTCATTGTGCTTTTGCTCATTTTGAAGATTTTGACATTTTCACCTGAAGTGTACAATCAGGCTGAAAATGCATTTAAAGCCATAAAAAGTTCATTTTGGCTCTCACACCTTAACTAAATGTTGTAGACTCAAACTTTTTGCTGTCATTAGTGTATGTTAGCAAAATGAAGATGATTCAAGCATTAATTTCATTGTGCTTTTGCTCATTTTGAAGATTTTGAAATTTTCACCTGAAGTGTACAATCAGGCTGAAAATGCATTTAAAGCCATAAAAAGTTCATTTTGGCTCTCACACCTTAACTAAATGTTGTAGACTCAAACTTTTTGCTGTCATTAGTGTATTTTAGCAAAATGAAGATGATTCAAGCATTAATTTCATTGTGCTTTTGCTCATTTTGAAGATTTTGACATTTTCACCTGAAGTGTACAATCGGGCTGAAAATGCATTTAAAGCCATAAAAAGTTCATTTTGGCTCTCACACCTTAACTAAATGTTGTAGACTCAAACTTTTTGCTGTCATTAGTGTATGTTAGCAAAATGAAGATGATTCAAGCATTAATTTCATTGTGCTTTTGCTCATTTTGAAGATTTTGACATTTTCACCTGAAGTGTACAATCAGGCTGAAAATGCATTTAAAGCCATAAAAAGTTCATTTTGGCTCTCACACCTTAACTAAATGTTGTAGACTCAAACTTTTTGCTGTCATTAGTGTATTTTAGCAAAATGAAGATGATTCAAGCATTAATTTCATTGTGCTTTTGCTCATTTTGAAGATTTTGACATTTTCACCTGAAGTGTACAATCGGGCTGAAAATGCATTTAAAGCCATAAAAAGTTCATTTTGGCTTCACACCTTAACTAAATGTTGTAGACTCAAACTTTTTGCTGTCATTAGTGTATGTTAGCAAAATGAAGATGATTCAAGCATTAATTTCATTGTGCTTTTGCTCATTTTGAAGATTTTGACATTTTCACCTGAAGTGTACAATCGGGCTGAAAATGCATTTAAAGCCATAAAAAGTTCATTTTTGCTCTCACACCTTAACTAAATGTTGTAGACTCAAACTTGTTGCTGTCATTAGTGTATTTTAGCAAAATGAAGATGATTCAAGCATTAATTTCATTGTGCTTTTGCTCATTTTGAAGATTTTGACATTTTCACCTGAAGTGTACAATCGGGCTGAAAATGCATTTAAAGCCATAAAAAGTTCATTTTGGCTCTCACACCTTAACTAAATGTTGTAGACTCAAACTTTTTGCTGTCATTAGTGTATGTTAGCAAAATGAAGATGATTCAAGCATTAATTTCATTGTGCTTTTGCTCATTTTGAAGATTTTGACATTTTCACCTGAAGTGTACAATTAGGGGCTGAAAACGCGTTTAAAGCAATAAAAAGATCATTTTGGCTCTCACACCTTAACTAAATGTTGTAGACTCAAACTTTTTGCTGTCATTAGTGTATTTTAGCAAAATGAAGATGATTCAAGCATTAATTTCATTGTGCTTTTGCTCATTTTGAAGATTTTGACATTTTCACCTGAAGTGTACAATTAGGGGCTGAAAACGCGTTTAAAGCAATAAAAAGTTCATTTTGGCTCTCACACCTTAACTAAATGTTGTAGACCCAAACTTTTTGCTGTCATTAGTGTATTTTAGCAAAATGAAGATGATTCAAGCATTAATTTCATTGTGCTTTTGCTCATTTTGAAGATTTTGACATTTTCACCTGAAGTGTACAATCGGGCTGAAAATGCATTTAAAGCCATAAAAAGTTCATTTTGGCTCTCACACCTTAACTAAATGTTGTAGACTCAAACTTTTTGCTGTCATTAGTGTATTTTAGCAAAATGAAGATGATTCAAGCATTAATTTCATTGTGCTTTTGCTCATTTTGAAGATTTTGAAATTTTCACCTGAAGTGTACAATCAGGCTGAAAATGCATTTAAAGCCATAAAAAGTTCATTTTGGCTCTCACACCTTAACTAAATGTTGTAGACTCAAACTTTTTGCTGTCATTAGTGTATTTTAGCAAAATGAAGATGATTCAAGCATTAATTTCATTGTGCTTTTGCTCATTTTGAAGATTTTGACATTTTCACCTGAAGTGTACAATCGGGCTGAAAATGCATTTAAAGCCATAAAAAGTTCATTTTGGCTCTCACACCTTAACTAAATGTTGTAGACTCAAACTTTTTGCTGTCATTAGTGTATGTTAGCAAAATGAAGATGATTCAAGCATTAATTTCATTGTGCTTTTGCTCATTTTGAAGATTTTGACATTTTCACCTGAAGTGTACAATCAGGCTGAAAATGCATTTAAAGCCATAAAAAGTTCATTTTGGCTCTCACACCTTAACTAAATGTTGTAGACTCAAACTTTTTGCTGTCATTAGTGTATTTTAGCAAAATGAAGATGATTCAAGCATTAATTTCATTGTGCTTTTGCTCATTTTGAAGATTTTGACATTTTCACCTGAAGTGTACAATCGGGCTGAAAATGCATTTAAAGCCATAAAAAGTTCATTTTGGCTCTCACACCTTAACTAAATGTTGTAGACTCAAACTTTTTGCTGTCATTAGTGTATGTTAGCAAAATGAAGATGATTCAAGCATTAATTTCATTGTGCTTTTGCTCATTTTGAAGATTTTGACATTTTCACCTGAAGTGTACAATCAGGCTGAAAATGCATTTAAAGCCATAAAAAGTTCATTTTGGCTCTCACACCTTAACTAAATGTTGTAGACTCAAACTTTTTGCTGTCATTAGTGTATGTTAGCAAAATGAAGATGATTCAAGCATTAATTTCATTGTGCTTTTGCTCATTTTGAAGATTTTGACATTTTCACCTGAAGTGTACAATCAGGCTGAAAATGCATTTAAAGCCATAAAAAGTTCATTTTGGCTCTCACACCTTAACTAAATGTTGTAGACTCAAACTTTTTGCTGTCATTAGTGTATTTTAGCAAAATGAAGATGATTCAAGCATTAATTTCATTGTGCTTTTGCTCATTTTGAAGATTTTGACATTTTCACCTGAAGTGTACAATCGGGCTGAAAATGCATTTAAAGCCATAAAAAGTTCATTTTGGCTCTCACACCTTAACTAAATGTTGTAGACTCAAACTTTTTGCTCTCATTAGTGTATGTTAGCAAAATGAAGATGATTCAAGCATTAATTTCATTGTGCTTTTGCTCATTTTGAAGATTTTGACATTTTCACCTGAAGTGTACAATCAGGCTGAAAATGCATTTAAAGCCATAAAAAGTTCATTTTGGCTCTCACACCTTAACTAAATGTTGTAGACTCAAACTTTTTGCTGTCATTAGTGTATTTTAGCAAAATGAAGATGATTCAAGCATTAATTTCATTGTGCTTTTGCTCATTTTGAAGATTTTGACATTTTCACCTGAAGTGTACAATTAGGGGCTGAAAACGCGTTTAAAGCAATAAAAAGTTCATTTTGGCTCTCACACCTTAACTAAATGTTGTAGACTCAAACTTTTTGCTGTCATTAGTATATTTTAGCAAAATGAAGATGATTCAAGCATTAATTTTATTGTGCTTTTGCTCATTTTGAAGATTTTGACATTTTCACCTGAAGTGTACAATCGGGCTGAAAATGCATTTAAAGCCATAAAAAGTTCATTTTTGCTCTCACACCTTAACTAAATGTTGTAGACTCAAACTTGTTGCTGTCATTAGTGTATTTTAGCAAAATGAAGATGATTCAAGCATTAATTTCATTGTGCTTTTGCTCATTTTGAAGATTTTGACATTTTCACCTGAAGTGTACAATCGGGCTGAAAATGCATTTAAAGCCATAAAAAGTTCATTTTGGCTCTCACACCTTAACTAAATGTTGTAGACTCAAACTTTTTGCTGTCATTAGTGTATGTTAGCAAAATGAAGATGATTCAAGCATTAATTTCATTGTGCTTTTGCTCATTTTGAAGATTTTGACATTTTCACCTGAAGTGTACAATTAGGGGCTGAAAACGCGTTTAAAGCAATAAAAAGTTCATTTTGGCTCTCACACCTTAACTAAATGTTGTAGACTCAAACTTTTTGCTGTCATTAGTGTATTTTAGCAAAATGAAGATGATTCAAGCATTAATTTCATTGTGCTTTTGCTCATTTTGAAGATTTTGACATTTTCACCTGAAGTGTACAATTAGGGGCTGAAAACGCGTTTAAAGCAATAAAAAGTTCATTTTGGCTCTCACACCTTAACTAAATGTTGTAGACTCAAACTTTTTGCTGTCATTAGTGTATTTTAGCAAAATGAAGATGATTCAAGCATTAATTTTATTGTGCTTTTGCTCATTTTGAAGATTTTGAAATTTTCACCTGAAGTGTACAATCGGGCTGAAAATGCATTTAAAGCCATAAAAAGTTCATTTTGGCTCTCACACCTTAACTAAATGTTGTAGACTCAAACTTTTTGCTGTCATTAGTGTATTTTAGCAAAATGAAGATGATTCAAGCATTAATTTCATTGTGCTTTTGCTCATTTTGAAGATTTTGACATTTTCACCTGAAGTGTACAATCGGGCTGAAAATGCATTTAAAGCCATAAAAAGTTCATTTTGGCTCTCACACCTTAACTAAATGTTGTAGACTCAAACTTTTTGCTGTCATTAGTGTATTTTAGCAAAATGAAGATGATTCAAGCATTAATTTCATTGTGCTTTTGCTCATTTTGAAGATTTTGACATTTTCACCTGAAGTGTACAATCAGGCTGAAAATGCATTTAAAGCCATAAAAAGTTCATTTTGGCTCTCACACCTTAACTAAATGTTGTAGACTCAAACTTTTTGCTGTCATTAGTGTATGTTAGCAAAATGAAGATGATTCAAGCATTAATTTTATTGTGCTTTTGCTCATTTTGAAGATTTTGAAATTTTCACCTGAAGTGTACAATCGGGCTGAAAATGCATTTAAAGCCATAAAAAGTTCATTTTGGCTCTCACACCTTAACTAAATGTTGTAGACTCAAACTTTTTGCTGTCATTAGTGTATTTTAGCAAAATGAAGATGATTCAAGCATTAATTTCATTGTGCTTTTGCTCATTTTGAAGATTTTGACATTTTCACCTGAAGTGTACAATCGGGCTGAAAATGCATTTAAAGCCATAAAAAGTTCATTTTGGCTCTCACACCTTAACTAAATGTTGTAGACTCAAACTTTTTGCTGTCATTAGTGTATTTTAGCAAAATGAAGATGATTCAACCATTAATTTCATTGTGCTTTTGCTCATTTTGAAGATTTTGACATTTTCACCTGAAGTGTACAATCAGGCTGAAAATGCATTTAAAGCCATAAAAAGTTCATTTTGGCTCTCACACCTTAACTAAATGTTGTAGACTCAAACTTTTTGCTGTCATTAGTGTATGTTAGCAAAATGAAGATGATTCAAGCATTAATTTCATTGTGCTTTTGCTCATTTTGAAGATTTTGAAATTTTCACCTGAAGTGTACAATCAGGCTGAAAATGCATTTAAAGCCATAAAAAGTTCATTTTGGCTCTCACACCTTAACTAAATGTTGTAGACTCAAACTTTTTGCTGTCATTAGTGTATTTTAGCAAAATGAAGATGATTCAAGCATTAATTTCATTGTGCTTTTGCTCATTTTGAAGATTTTGAATTTTTCACCTGAAGTGTACAATTAGGGGCTGAAAACGCGTTTAAAGCAATAAAAAGTTCATTTTGGCTCTCACACCTTAACTAAATGTTGTAGACTCAAACTTTTTGCTGTCATTAGTGTATTTTAGCAAAATGAAGATGATTCAAGCATTAATTTCATTGTGCTTTTGCTCATTTTGAAGATTTTTACATTTTCACCTGAAGTGTACAATTAGGGGCTGAAAACGCGTTTAAAGCAATAAAAAGTTCATTTTGGCTCTCACACCTTAACTAAATGTTGTAGACTCAAACTTTTTGCTGTCATTAGTATATTTTAGCAAAATGAAGATGATTCAAGCATTAATTTTATTGTGCTTTTGCTCATTTTGAAGATTTTGACATTTTCACCTGAAGTGTACAATCGGGCTGAAAATGCATTTAAAGCCATAAAAAGTTCATTTTGGCTCTCACACCTTAACTAAATGTTGTAGACTCAAACTTTTTGCTGTCATTAGTGTATTTTAGCAAAATGAAGATGATTCAAGCATTAATTTCATTGTGCTTTTGCTCATTTTGAAGATTTTGACATTTTCACCTGAAGTGTACAATCGGGCTGAAAATGCATTTAAAGCCATAAAAAGTTCATTTTGGCTCTCACACCTTAACTAAATGTTGTAGACTCAAACTTTTTGCTGTCATTAGTGTATTTTAGCAAAATGAAGATGATTCAAGCATTAATTTCATTGTGCTTTTGCTCATTTTGAAGATTTTGACATTGTCACCTGAAGTGTACAATCAGGCTGAAAATGCATTTAAAGCCATAAAAAGTTCATTTTGGCTCTCACACCTTAACTAAATGTTGTAGACTCAAACTTTTTGCTGTCATTAGTGTATGTTAGCAAAATGAAGATGATTCAAGCATTAATTTCATTGTGCTTTTGCTCATTTTGAAGATTTTGAAATTTTCACCTGAAGTGTACAATCAGGCTGAAAATGCATTTAAAGCCATAAAAAGTTCATTTTGGCTCTCACACCTTAACTAAATGTTGTAGACTCAAACTTTTTGCTGTCATTAGTGTATTTTAGCAAAATGAAGAGGATTCAAGCATTAATTTCATTGTGCTTTTGCTCATTTTGAAGATTTTGACATTTTCACCTGAAGTGTACAATCGGGCTGAAAATGCATTTAAAGCCATAAAAAGTTCATTTTGGCTCTCACACCTTAACTAAATGTTGTAGACTCAAACTTTTTGCTGTCATTAGTGTATGTTAGCAAAATGAAGATGATTCAAGCATTAATTTCATTGTGCTTTTGCTCATTTTGAAGATTTTGACATTTTCACCTGAAGTGTACAATCAGGCTGAAAATGCATTTAAAGCCATAAAAAGTTCATTTTGGCTCTCACACCTTAACTAAATGTTGTAGACTCAAACTTTTTGCTGTCATTAGTGTATGTTAGCAAAATGAAGATGATTCAAGCATTAATTTCATTGTGCTTTTGCTCATTTTGAAGATTTTGAAATTTTCACCTGAAGTGTACAATCAGGCTGAAAATGCATTTAAAGCCATAAAAAGTTCATTTTGGCTCTCACACCTTAACTAAATGTTGTAGACTCAAACTTTTTGCTGTCATTAGTGTATTTTAGCAAAATGAAGATGATTCAAGCATTAATTTCATTGTGCTTTTGCTCATTTTGAAGATTTTGAATTTTTCACCTGAAGTGTACAATTAGGGGCTGAAAACGCGTTTAAAGCAATAAAAAGTTCATTTTGGCTCTCACACCTTAACTAAATGTTGTAGACTCAAACTTTTTGCTGTCATTAGTGTATTTTAGCAAAATGAAGATGATTCAAGCATTAATTTCATTGTGCTTTTGCTCATTTTGAAGATTTTTACATTTTCACCTGAAGTGTACAATTAGGGGCTGAAAACGCGTTTAAAGCAATAAAAAGTTCATTTTGGCTCTCACACCTTAACTAAATGTTGTAGACTCAAACTTTTTGCTGTCATTAGTATATTTTAGCAAAATGAAGATGATTCAAGCATTAATTTTATTGTGCTTTTGCTCATTTTGAAGATTTTGACATTTTCACCTGAAGTGTACAATCGGGCTGAAAATGCATTTAAAGCCATAAAAAGTTCATTTTGGCTCTCACACCTTAACTAAATGTTGTAGACTCAAACTTTTTGCTGTCATTAGTGTATTTTAGCAAAATGAAGATGATTCAAGCATTAATTTCATTGTGCTTTTGCTCATTTTGAAGATTTTGACATTTTCACCTGAAGTGTACAATCGGGCTGAAAATGCATTTAAAGCCATAAAAAGTTCATTTTGGCTCTCACACCTTAACTAAATGTTGTAGACTCAAACTTTTTGCTGTCATTAGTGTATTTTAGCAAAATGAAGATGATTCAAGCATTAATTTCATTGTGCTTTTGCTCATTTTGAAGATTTTGACATTGTCACCTGAAGTGTACAATCAGGCTGAAAATGCATTTAAAGCCATAAAAAGTTCATTTTGGCTCTCACACCTTAACTAAATGTTGTAGACTCAAACTTTTTGCTGTCATTAGTGTATGTTAGCAAAATGAAGATGATTCAAGCATTAATTTCATTGTGCTTTTGCTCATTTTGAAGATTTTGAAATTTTCACCTGAAGTGTACAATCAGGCTGAAAATGCATTTAAAGCCATAAAAAGTTCATTTTGGCTCTCACACCTTAACTAAATGTTGTAGACTCAAACTTTTTGCTGTCATTAGTGTATTTTAGCAAAATGAAGATGATTCAAGCATTAATTTCATTGTGCTTTTGCTCATTTTGAAGATTTTGACATTTTCACCTGAAGTGTACAATCGGGCTGAAAATGCATTTAAAGCCATAAAAAGTTCATTTTGGCTCTCACACCTTAACTAAATGTTGTAGACTCAAACTTTTTGCTGTCATTAGTGTATGTTAGCAAAATGAAGATGATTCAAGCATTAATTTCATTGTGCTTTTGCTCATTTTGAAGATTTTGACATTTTCACCTGAAGTGTACAATCAGGCTGAAAATGCATTTAAAGCCATAAAAAGTTCATTTTGGCTCTCACACCTTAACTAAATGTTGTAGACTCAAACTTTTTGCTGTCATTAGTGTATTTTAGCAAAATGAAGATGATTCAAGCATTAATTTCATTGTGCTTTTGCTCATTTTGAAGATTTTGACATTTTCACCTGAAGTGTACAATTAGGGGCTGAAAACGCGTTTAAAGCAATAAAAAGTTCATTTTGGCTCTCACACCTTAACTAAATGTTGTAGACTCAAACTTTTTGCTGTCATTAGTATATTTTAGCAAAATGAAGATGATTCAAGCATTAATTTTATTGTGCTTTTGCTCATTTTGAAGATTTTGACATTTTCACCTGAAGTGTACAATCGGGCTGAAAATGCATTTAAAGCCATAAAAAGTTCATTTTGGCTCTCACACCTTAACTAAATGTTGTAGACTCAAACTTTTTGCTGTCATTAGTGTATGTTAGCAAAATGAAGATGATTCAAGCATTAATTTCATTGTGCTTTTGCTCATTTTGAAGATTTTGACATTTTCACCTGAAGTGTACAATCAGGCTGAAAATGCATTTAAAGCCATAAAAAGTTCATTTTGGCTCTCACACCTTAACTAAATGTTGTAGACTCAAACTTTTTGCTGTCATTAGTGTATTTTAGCAAAATGAAGATGATTCAAGCATTAATTTCATTGTGCTTTTGCTCATTTTGAAGATTTTGACATTTTCACCTGAAGTGTACAATTAGGGGCTGAAAACGCGTTTAAAGCAATAAAAAGTTCATTTTGGCTCTCACACCTTAACTAAATGTTGTAGACTCAAATTTTTTGCTGTCATTAGTATATTTTAGCAAAATGAAGATGATTCAAGCATTAATTTTATTGTGCTTTTGCTCATTTTGAAGATTTTGACATTTTCACCTGAAGTGTACAATCGGGCTGAAAATGCATTTAAAGCCATAAAAAGTTCATTTTTGCTCTCACACCTTAACTAAATGTTGTAGACTCAAACTTGCTGCTGTCATTAGTGTATTTTAGCAAAATGAAGATGATTCAAGCATTAATTTCATTGTGCTTTTGCTCATTTTGAAGATTTTGACATTTTCACCTGAAGTGTACAATCAGGCTGAAAATGCATTTAAAGCCATAAAAAGTTCATTTTGGCTCTCACACCTTAACTAAATGTTGTAGACTCAAACTTTTTGCTGTCATTAGTGTATGTTAGCAAAATGAAGATGATTCAAGCATTAATTTCATTGTGCTTTTGCTCATTTTGAAGATTTTGACATTTTCACCTGAAGTGTACAATCAGGCTGAAAATGCATTTAAAGCCATAAAAAGTTCATTTTGGCTCTCACACCTTAACTAAATGTTGTAGACTCAAACTTTTTGCTGTCATTAGTGTTTTTTAGCAAAATGAAGATGATTCAAGCATTAATTTCATTGTGCTTTTGCTCATTTTGAAGATTTTGACATTTTCACCTGAAGTGTACAATCGGGCTGAAAATGCATTTAAAGCCATAAAAAGTTCATTTTGGCTCTCACACCTTAACTAAATGTTGTAGACTCAAACTTTTTGCTGTCATTAGTGTATGTTAGCAAAATGAAGATGATTCAAGCATTAATTTCATTGTGCTTTTGCTCATTTTGAAGATTTTGACATTTTCACCTGAAGTGTACAATCAGGCTGAAAATGCATTTAAAGCCATAAAAAGTTCATTTTGGCTCTCACACCTTAACTAAATGTTGTAGACTCAAACTTTTTGCTGTCATTAGTGTATTTTAGCAAAATGAAGATGATTCAAGCATTAATTTCATTGTGCTTTTGCTCATTTTGAAGATTTTGACATTTTCACCTGAGGTGTACAATCAGGCTGAAAATGCATTTAAAGCCATAAAAAGTTCATTTTGGCTCTCACACCTTAACTAAATGTTGTAGACTCAAACTTTTTGCTGTCATTAGTGTATGTTAGCAAAATGAAGATGATTCAAGCATTAATTTCATTGTGCTTTTGCTCATTTTGAAGATTTTGACATTTTCACCTGAAGTGTACAATCAGGCTGAAAATGCATTTAAAGCCATAAAAAGTTCATTTTGGCTCTCACACCTTAACTAAATGTTGTAGACTCAAACTTTTTGCTGTCATTAGTGTATTTTAGCAAAATGAAGATGATTCAAGCATTAATTTCATTGTGCTTTTGCTCATTTTGAAGATTTTGACATTTTCACCTGAAGTGTACAATTAGGGGCTGAAAACGCGTTTAAAGCAATAAAAAGTTCATTTTGGCTCTCACACCTTAACTAAATGTTGTAGACTCAAACTTTTTGCTGTCATTAGTATATTTTAGCAAAATGAAGATGATTCAAGCATTAATTTCATTGTGCTTTTGCTCATTTTGAAGATTTTGACATTTTCACCTGAAGTGTACAATCAGGCTGAAAATGCATTTAAAGCCATAAAAAGTTCATTTTGGCTCTCACACCTTAACTAAATGTTGTAGACTCAAACTTTTTGCTGTCATTAGTGTACTTTAGCAAAATGAAGATGATTCAAGCATTAATTTCATTGTGCTTTTGCTCATTTTGAAGATTTTGACATTTTCACCTGAAGTGTACAATCAGGCTGAAAATGCATTTAAAGCCATAAAAAGTTCATTTTGGCTCTCACACCTTAACTAAATGTTGTAGACTCAAACTTTTTGCTGTCATTAGTGTATTTTAGCAAAATGAAGATGATTCAAGCATTAATTTCATTGTGCTTTTGCTCATTTTGAAGATTTTGACATTTTCACCTGAAGTGTACAATGGGGCTGAAAATGCATTTAAAGCCATAAAAAGTTCATTTTGGCTTCACACCTTAACTAAATGTTGTAGACTCAAACTTTTTGCTGTCATTAGTGTATGTTAGCAAAATGAAGATGATTCAAGCATTAATTTCATTGTGCTTTTGCTCATTTTGAAGATTTTGACATTTTCACCTGAAGTGTACAATCAGGCTGAAAATGCATTTAAAGCCATAAAAAGTTCATTTTGGCTCTCACACCTTAACTAAATGTTGTAGACTCAAACTTTTTGCTGTCATTAGTGTATTTTAGCAAAATGAAGATGATTCAAGCATTAATTTCATTGTGCTTTTGCTCATTTTGAAGATTTTGACATTTTCACCTGAAGTGTACAATTAGGGGCTGAAAACGCGTTTAAAGCTAAAAAATTAATTTTGGCTCTCACACCTTAACTAAATGTTGTAGACTCAAACTTTTTGCTGTCATTAGTATATTTTAGCAAAATGAACATGATTCAAGCATTAATTTTATTGTGCTTTTGCTCATTTTGAAGATTTTGACATTTTCACCTGAAGTGTACAATCGGGCTGAAAATGCATTTAAAGCCATAAAAAGTTCATTTTGGCTCTCACACCTTAACTAAATGTTGTAGACTCAAACTTTTTGCTGTCATTAGTGTATTTTAGCAAAATGAAGATGATTCAAGCATTAATTTCATTGTGCTTTTGCTCATTTTGAAGATTTTGACATTTTCACCTGAAGTGTACAATCAGGCTGAAAATGCATTTAAAGCCATAAAAAGTTCATTTTGGCTCTCACACCTTAACTAAATGTTGTAGACTCAAAATTTTTGCTGTCATTAGTGTATTTTAGCAAAATGAAGATGATTCAAGCATTAATTTCATTGTGCTTTTGCTCATTTTGAAGATTTTGACATTTTCACCTGAAGTGTACAATCGGGCTGAAAATGCATTTAAAGCCATAAAAAGTTCATTTTGGCTCTCACACCTTTACTAAATGTTGTAGACTCAAACTTTTTGCTGTCATTAGTGTATGTTAGCAAAATGAAGATGATTCAAGCATTAATTTCATTGTGCTTTTGCTCATTATGAAGATTTTGACATTTTCACCTGAAGTGTACAATCAGGCTGAAAATGCATTTAAAGCCATAAAAAGTTCATTTTGGCTCTCACACCTTAACTAAATGTTGTAGACTCAAACTTTTTGCTGTCATTAGTGTATTTTAGCAAAATGAAGATGATTCAAGCATTAATTTCATTGTGCTTTTGCTCATTTTGAAGATTTTGACATTTTCACCTGAAGTGTACAATCGGGCTGAAAATGCATTTAAAGCCATAAAAAGTTCATTTTGGCTCTCACACCTTAACTAAATGTTGTAGACTCAAACTTTTTGCTGTCATTAGTGTATATTAGCAAAATGAAGATGATTCAAGCATTAATTTCATTGTGCTTTTGCTCATTTTGAAGATTTTGACATTTTCACCTGAAGTGTACAATCGGGCTGAAAATGCATTTAAAGCCATAAAAAGTTCATTTTGGCTCTCACACCTTAACTAAATGTTGTAGACTCAAACTTTTTGCTGTCATTAGTGTATTTTAGCAAAATGAAGATGATTCAAGCATTAATTTCATTGTGCTTTTGCTCATTTTGAAGATTTTGACATTTTCACCTGAAGTGTACAATCGGGCTGAAAATGCATTTAAAGCCATAAAAAGTTCATTTTGGCTCTCACACCTTAACTAAATGTTGTAGACTCAAACTTTTTGCTGTCATTAGTGTATTTTAGCAAAATGAAGATGATTCAAGCATTAATTTCATTGTGCTTTTGCTCATTTTGAAGATTTTGACATTTTCACCTGAAGTGTACAATCAGGCTGAAAATGCATTTAAAGCCATAAAAAGTTCATTTTGGCTCTCACACCTTAACTAAATGTTGTAGACTCAAACTTTTTGCTGTCATTAGTGTATGTTAGCAAAATGAAGATGATTCAAGCATTAATTTCATTGTGCTTTTGCTCATTTTGAAGATTTTGAAATTTTCACCTGAAGTGTACAATCAGGCTGAAAATGCATTTAAAGCCATAAAAAGTTCATTTTGGCTCTCACACCTTAACTAAATGTTGTAGACTCAAACTTTTTGCTGTCATTAGTGTATTTTAGCAAAATGAAGATGATTCAAGCATTAATTTCATTGTGCTTTTGCTCATTTTGAAGATTTTGACATTTTCACCTGAAGTGTACAATCGGGCTGAAAATGCATTTAAAGCCATAAAAAGTTCATTTTGGCTCTCACACCTTAACTAAATGTTGTAGACTCAAACTTTTTGCTGTCATTAGTGTATGTTAGCAAAATGAAGATGATTCAAGCATTAATTTCATTGTGCTTTTGCTCATTTTGAAGATTTTGACATTTTCACCTGAAGTGTACAATCAGGCTGAAAATGCATTTAAAGCCATAAAAAGTTCATTTTGGCTCTCACACCTTAACTAAATGTTGTAGACTCAAACTTTTTGCTGTCATTAGTGTATTTTAGCAAAATGAAGATGATTCAAGCATTAATTTCATTGTGCTTTTGCTCATTTTGAAGATTTTGACATTTTCACCTGAAGTGTACAATCGGGCTGAAAATGCATTTAAAGCCATAAAAAGTTCATTTTGGCTCTCACACCTTAACTAAATGTTGTAGACTCAAACTTTTTGCTGTCATTAGTGTATGTTAGCAAAATGAAGATGATTCAAGCATTAATTTCATTGTGCTTTTGCTCATTTTGAAGATTTTGACATTTTCACCTGAAGTGTACAATCAGGCTGAAAATGCATTTAAAGCCATAAAAAGTTCATTTTGGCTCTCACACCTTAACTAAATGTTGTAGACTCAAACTTTTTGCTGTCATTAGTGTATGTTAGCAAAATGAAGATGATTCAAGCATTAATTTCATTGTGCTTTTGCTCATTTTGAAGATTTTGACATTTTCACCTGAAGTGTACAATGGGGCTGAAAATGCATTTAAAGCCATAAAAAGTTCATTTTGGCTTCACACCTTAACTAAATGTTGTAGACTCAAACTTTTTGCTGTCATTAGTGTATGTTAGCAAAATGAAGATGATTCAAGCATTAATTTCATTGTGCTTTTGCTCATTTTGAAGATTTTGACATTTTCACCTGAAGTGTACAATCGGGCTGAAAATGCATTTAAAGCCATAAAAAGTTCATTTTTGCTCTCACACCTTAACTAAATGTTGTAGACTCAAACTTGTTGCTGTCATTAGTGTATTTTAGCAAAATGAAGATGATTCAAGCATTAATTTCATTGTGCTTTTGCTCATTTTGAAGATTTTGACATTTTCACCTGAAGTGTACAATCGGGCTGAAAATGCATTTAAAGCCATAAAAAGTTCATTTTGGCTCTCACACCTTAACTAAATGTTGTAGACTCAAACTTTTTGCTGTCATTAGTGTATGTTAGCAAAATGAAGATGATTCAAGCATTAATTTCATTGTGCTTTTGCTCATTTTGAAGATTTTGACATTTTCACCTGAAGTGTACAATTAGGGGCTGAAAACGCGTTTAAAGCAATAAAAAGTTCATTTTGGCTCTCACACCTTAACTAAATGTTGTAGACTCAAACTTTTTGCTGTCATTAGTGTATTTTAGCAAAATGAAGATGATTCAAGCATTAATTTCATTGTGCTTTTGCTCATTTTGAAGATTTTGACATTTTCACCTGAAGTGTACAATTAGGGGCTGAAAACGCGTTTAAAGCAATAAAAAGTTCATTTTGGCTCTCACACCTTAACTAAATGTTGTAGACCCAAACTTTTTGCTGTCATTAGTGTATTTTAGCAAAATGAAGATGATTCAAGCATTAATTTTATTGTGCTTTTGCTCATTTTGAAGATTTTGACATTTTCACCTGAAGTGTACAATCGGGCTGAAAATGCATTTAAAGCCATAAAAAGTTCATTTTGGCTCTCACACCTTAACTAAATGTTGTAGACTCAAACTTTTTGCTGTCATTAGTGTATTTTAGCAAAATGAAGATGATTCAAGCATTAATTTCATTGTGCTTTTGCTCATTTTGAAGATTTTGACATTTTCACCTGAAGTGTACAATCGGGCTGAAAATGCATTTAAAGCCATAAAAAGTTCATTTTGGCTCTCACACCTTAACTAAATGTTGTAGACTCAAACTTTTTGCTGTCATTAGTGTATTTTAGCAAAATGAAGATGATTCAAGCATTAATTTCATTGTGCTTTTGCTCATTTTGAAGATTTTGACATTTTCACCTGAAGTGTACAATCAGGCTGAAAATGCATTTAAAGCCATAAAAAGTTCATTTTGGCTCTCACACCTTAACTAAATGTTGTAGACTCAAACTTTTTGCTGTCATTAGTGTATGTTAGCAAAATGAAGATGATTCAAGCATTAATTTCATTGTGCTTTTGCTCATTTTGAAGATTTTGAAATTTTCACCTGAAGTGTACAATCAGGCTGAAAATGCATTTAAAGCCATAAAAAGTTCATTTTGGCTCTCACACCTTAACTAAATGTTGTAGACTCAAACTTTTTGCTGTCATTAGTGTATTTTAGCAAAATGAAGATGATTCAAGCATTAATTTCATTGTGCTTTTGCTCATTTTGAAGATTTTGAATTTT
Source organism: Leptonotus elevatus (assembly GCF_054856555.1). Lineage (NCBI taxonomy): Eukaryota > Metazoa > Chordata > Actinopteri > Syngnathiformes > Syngnathidae > Leptonotus > Leptonotus elevatus. The sequence goes on along the minus strand of NW_028233550.1, from coordinate 14,271 downwards.
TCACCTGAAGTGTACAATTAGGGGCTGAAAACGCGTTTAAAGCAATAAAAAGTTCATTTTGGCTCTCACACCTTAACTAAATGTTGTAGACTCAAACTTTTTGCTGTCATTAGTATATTTTAGCAAAATGAAGATGATTCAAGCATTAATTTTATTGTGCTTTTGCTCATTTTGAAGATTTTGACATTTTCACCTGAAGTGTACAATCGGGCTAAAAATGCATTTAAAGCCATAAAAAGTTCATTTTGGCTCTCACACCTTAACTAAATGTTGTAGACTCAAACTTTTTGCTGTCATTAGTGTATTTTAGCAAAATGAAGATGATTCAAGCATTAATTTCATTGTGCTTTTGCTCATTTTGAAGATTTTGACATTTTCACCTGAAGTGTACAATCGGGCTGAAAATGCATTTAAAGCCATAAAAAGTTCATTTTGGCTCTCACACCTTAACTAAATGTTGTAGACTCAAACTTTTTGCTGTCATTAGTGTATTTTAGCAAAATGAAGATGATTCAAGCATTAATTTCATTGTGCTTTTGCTCATTTTGAAGATTTTGACATTGTCACCTGAAGTGTACAATCAGGCTGAAAATGCATTTAAAGCCATAAAAAGTTCATTTTGGCTCTCACACCTTAACTAAATGTTGTAGACTCAAACTTTTTGCTGTCATTAGTGTATTTTAGCAAAATGAAGATGATTCAAGCATTAATTTCATTGTGCTTTTGCTCATTTTGAAGATTTTGACATTTTCACCTGAAGTGTACAATCGGGCTGAAAATGCATTTAAAGCCATAAAAAGTTCATTTTGGCTCTCACACCTTAACTAAATGTTGTAGACTCAAACTTTTTGCTGTCATTAGTGTATTTTAGCAAAATGAAGATGATTCAAGCATTAATTTCATTGTGCTTTTGCTCATTTTGAAGATTTTGACATTGTCACCTGAAGTGTACAATCAGGCTGAAAATGCATTTAAAGCCATAAAAAGTTCATTTTGGCTCTCACACCTTAACTAAATGTTGTAGACTCAAACTTTTTGCTGTCATTAGTGTATGTTAGCAAAATGAAGATGATTCAAGCATTAATTTCATTGTGCTTTTGCTCATTTTGAAGATTTTGAAATTTTCACCTGAAGTGTACAATCAGGCTGAAAATGCATTTAAAGCCATAAAAAGTTCATTTTGGCTCTCACACCTTAACTAAATGTTGTAGACTCAAACTTTTTGCTGTCATTAGTGTATTTTAGCAAAATGAAGATGATTCAAGCATTAATTTCATTGTGCTTTTGCTCATTTTGAAGATTTTGACATTTTCACCTGAAGTGTACAATCGGGCTGAAAATGCATTTAAAGCCATAAAAAGTTCATTTTGGCTCTCACACCTTAACTAAATGTTGTAGACTCAAACTTTTTGCTGTCATTAGTGTATATTAGCAAAATGAAGATGATTCAAGCATTAATTTCATTGTGCTTTTGCTCATTTTGAAGATTTTGACATTTTCACCTGAAGTGTACAATCGGGCTGAAAATGCATTTAAAGCCATAAAAAGTTCATTTTGGCTCTCACACCTTAACTAAATGTTGTAGACTCAAACTTTTTGCTGTCATTAGTGTATTTTAGCAAAATGAAGATGATTCAAGCATTAATTTCATTGTGCTTTTGCTCATTTTGAAGATTTTGACATTTTCACCTGAAGTGTACAATCGGGCTGAAAATGCATTTAAAGCCATAAAAAGTTCATTTTGGCTCTCACACCTTAACTAAATGTTGTAGACTCAAACTTTTTGCTGTCATTAGTGTATTTTAGCAAAATGAAGATGATTCAAGCATTAATTTCATTGTGCTTTTGCTCATTTTGAAGATTTTGACATTTTCACCTGAAGTGTACAATCAGGCTGAAAATGCATTTAAAGCCATAAAAAGTTCATTTTGGCTCTCACACCTTAACTAAATGTTGTAGACTCAAACTTTTTGCTGTCATTAGTGTATGTTAGCAAAATGAAGATGATTCAAGCATTAATTTCATTGTGCTTTTGCTCATTTTGAAGATTTTGAAATTTTCACCTGAAGTGTACAATCAGGCTGAAAATGCATTTAAAGCCATAAAAAGTTCATTTTGGCTCTCACACCTTAACTAAATGTTGTAGACTCAAACTTTTTGCTGTCATTAGTGTATTTTAGCAAAATGAAGATGATTCAAGCATTAATTTCATTGTGCTTTTGCTCATTTTGAAGATTTTGACATTTTCACCTGAAGTGTACAATCGGGCTGAAAATGCATTTAAAGCCATAAAAAGTTCATTTTGGCTCTCACACCTTAACTAAATGTTGTAGACTCAAACTTTTTGCTGTCATTAGTGTATGTTAGCAAAATGAAGATGATTCAAGCATTAATTTCATTGTGCTTTTGCTCATTTTGAAGATTTTGACATTTTCACCTGAAGTGTACAATCAGGCTGAAAATGCATTTAAAGCCATAAAAAGTTCATTTTGGCTCTCACACCTTAACTAAATGTTGTAGACTCAAACTTTTTGCTGTCATTAGTGTATTTTAGCAAAATGAAGATGATTCAAGCATTAATTTCATTGTGCTTTTGCTCATTTTGAAGATTTTGACATTTTCACCTGAAGTGTACAATCGGGCTGAAAATGCATTTAAAGCCATAAAAAGTTCATTTTGGCTCTCACACCTTAACTAAATGTTGTAGACTCAAACTTTTTGCTGTCATTAGTGTATGTTAGCAAAATGAAGATGATTCAAGCATTAATTTCATTGTGCTTTTGCTCATTTTGAAGATTTTGACATTTTCACCTGAAGTGTACAATCAGGCTGAAAATGCATTCAAAGCCATAAAAAGTTCATTTTGGCTCTCACACCTTAACTAAATGTTGTAGACTCAAACTTTTTGCTGTCATTAGTGTATGTTAGCAAAATGAAGATGATTCAAGCATTAATTTCATTGTGCTTTTGCTCATTTTGAAGATTTTGACATTTTCACCTGAAGTGTACAATGGGGCTGAAAATGCATTTAAAGCCATAAAAAGTTCATTTTGGCTTCACACCTTAACTAAATGTTGTAGACTCAAACTTTTTGCTGTCATTAGTGTATGTTAGCAAAATGAAGATGATTCAAGCATTAATTTCATTGTGCTTTTGCTCATTTTGAAGATTTTGACATTTTCACCTGAAGTGTACAATCGGGCTGAAAATGCATTTAAAGCCATAAAAAGTTCATTTTTGCTCTCACACCTTAACTAAATGTTGTAGACTCAAACTTGTTGCTGTCATTAGTGTATTTTAGCAAAATGAAGATGATTCAAGCATTAATTTCATTGTGCTTTTGCTCATTTTGAAGATTTTGACATTTTCACCTGAAGTGTACAATCGGGCTGAAAATGCATTTAAAGCCATAAAAAGTTCATTTTGGCTCTCACACCTTAACTAAATGTTGTAGACTCAAACTTTTTGCTGTCATTAGTGTATGTTAGCAAAATGAAGATGATTCAAGCATTAATTTCATTGTGCTTTTGCTCATTTTGAAGATTTTGACATTTTCACCTGAAGTGTACAATTAGGGGCTGAAAACGCGTTTAAAGCAATAAAAAGTTCATTTTGGCTCTCACACCTTAACTAAATGTTGTAGACTCAAACTTTTTGCTGTCATTAGTGTATTTTAGCAAAATGAAGATGATTCAAGCATTAATTTCATTGTGCTTTTGCTCATTTTGAAGATTTTGACATTTTCACCTGAAGTGTACAATTAGGGGCTGAAAACGCGTTTAAAGCAATAAAAAGTTCATTTTGGCTCTCACACCTTAACTAAATGTTGTAGACCCAAACTTTTTGCTGTCATTAGTGTATTTTAGCAAAATGAAGATGATTCAAGCATTAATTTTATTGTGCTTTTGCTCATTTTGAAGATTTTGACATTTTCACCTGAAGTGTACAATCGGGCTGAAAATGCATTTAAAGCCATAAAAAGTTCATTTTGGCTCTCACACCTTAACTAAATGTTGTAGACTCAAACTTTTTGCTGTCATTAGTGTATTTTAGCAAAATGAAGATGATTCAAGCATTAATTTCATTGTGCTTTTGCTCATTTTGAAGATTTTGACATTTTCACCTGAAGTGTACAATCGGGCTGAAAATGCATTTAAAGCCATAAAAAGTTCATTTTGGCTCTCACACCTTAACTAAATGTTGTAGACTCAAACTTTTTGCTGTCATTAGTGTATTTTAGCAAAATGAAGATGATTCAAGCATTAATTTCATTGTGCTTTTGCTCATTTTGAAGATTTTGACATTTTCACCTGAAGTGTACAATCAGGCTGAAAATGCATTTAAAGCCATAAAAAGTTCATTTTGGCTCTCACACCTTAACTAAATGTTGTAGACTCAAACTTTTTGCTGTCATTAGTGTATGTTAGCAAAATGAAGATGATTCAAGCATTAATTTCATTGTGCTTTTGCTCATTTTGAAGATTTTGAAATTTTCACCTGAAGTGTACAATCAGGCTGAAAATGCATTTAAAGCCATAAAAAGTTCATTTTGGCTCTCACACCTTAACTAAATGTTGTAGACTCAAACTTTTTGCTGTCATTAGTGTATTTTAGCAAAATGAAGATGATTCAAGCATTAATTTCATTGTGCTTTTGCTCATTTTGAAGATTTTGAATTTTTCACCTGAAGTGTACAATTAGGGGCTGAAAACGCGTTTAAAGCAATAAAAAGTTCATTTTGGCTCTCACACCTTAACTAAATGTTGTAGACTCAAACTTTTTGCTGTCATTAGTATATTTTAGCAAAATGAAGATGATTCAAGCATTAATTTTATTGTGCTTTTGCTCATTTTGAAGATTTTGACATTTTCACCTGAAGTGTACAATCGGGCTAAAAATGCATTTAAAGCCATAAAAAGTTCATTTTGGCTCTCACACCTTAACTAAATGTTGTAGACTCAAACTTTTTGCTGTCATTAGTGTATTTTAGCAAAATGAAGATGATTCAAGCATTAATTTCATTGTGCTTTTGCTCATTTTGAAGATTTTGACATTTTCACCTGAAGTGTACAATCGGGCTGAAAATGCATTTAAAGCCATAAAAAGTTCATTTTGGCTCTCACACCTTAACTAAATGTTGTAGACTCAAACTTTTTGCTGTCATTAGTGTATTTTAGCAAAATGAAGATGATTCAAGCATTAATTTCATTGTGCTTTTGCTCATTTTGAAGATTTTGACATTGTCACCTGAAGTGTACAATCAGGCTGAAAATGCATTTAAAGCCATAAAAAGTTCATTTTGGCTCTCACACCTTAACTAAATGTTGTAGACTCAAACTTTTTGCTGTCATTAGTGTATTTTAGCAAAATGAAGATGATTCAAGCATTAATTTCATTGTGCTTTTGCTCATTTTGAAGATTTTGACATTTTCACCTGAAGTGTACAATCGGGCTGAAAATGCATTTAAAGCCATAAAAAGTTCATTTTGGCTCTCACACCTTAACTAAATGTTGTAGACTCAAACTTTTTGCTGTCATTAGTGTATTTTAGCAAAATGAAGATGATTCAAGCATTAATTTCATTGTGCTTTTGCTCATTTTGAAGATTTTGACATTGTCACCTGAAGTGTACAATCAGGCTGAAAATGCATTTAAAGCCATAAAAAGTTCATTTTGGCTCTCACACCTTAACTAAATGTTGTAGACTCAAACTTTTTGCTGTCATTAGTGTATGTTAGCAAAATGAAGATGATTCAAGCATTAATTTCATTGTGCTTTTGCTCATTTTGAAGATTTTGAAATTTTCACCTGAAGTGTACAATCAGGCTGAAAATGCATTTAAAGCCATAAAAAGTTCATTTTGGCTCTCACACCTTAACTAAATGTTGTAGACTCAAACTTTTTGCTGTCATTAGTGTATTTTAGCAAAATGAAGATGATTCAAGCATTAATTTCATTGTGCTTTTGCTCATTTTGAAGATTTTGACATTTTCACCTGAAGTGTACAATCGGGCTGAAAATGCATTTAAAGCCATAAAAAGTTCATTTTGGCTCTCACACCTTAACTAAATGTTGTAGACTCAAACTTTTTGCTGTCATTAGTGTATGTTAGCAAAATGAAGATGATTCAAGCATTAATTTCATTGTGCTTTTGCTCATTTTGAAGATTTTGACATTTTCACCTGAAGTGTACAATCAGGCTGAAAATGCATTTAAAGCCATAAAAAGTTCATTTTGGCTCTCACACCTTAACTAAATGTTGTAGACTCAAACTTTTTGCTGTCATTAGTGTATTTTAGCAAAATGAAGATGATTCAAGCATTAATTTCATTGTGCTTTTGCTCATTTTGAAGATTTTGACATTTTCACCTGAAGTGTACAATTAGGGGCTGAAAACGCGTTTAAAGCAATAAAAAGTTCATTTTGGCTCTCACACCTTAACTAAATGTTGTAGACTCAAACTTTTTGCTGTCATTAGTATATTTTAGCAAAATGAAGATGATTCAAGCATTAATTTTATTGTGCTTTTGCTCATTTTGAAGATTTTGACATTTTCACCTGAAGTGTACAATCGGGCTGAAAATGCATTTAAAGCCATAAAAAGTTCATTTTTGCTCTCACACCTTAACTAAATGTTGTAGACTCAAACTTGCTGCTGTCATTAGTGTATTTTAGCAAAATGAAGATGATTCAAGCATTAATTTCATTGTGCTTTTGCTCATTTTGAAGATTTTGACATTTTCACCTGAAGTGTACAATCGGGCTGAAAATGCATTTAAAGCCATAAAAAGTTCATTTTGGCTCTCACACCTTAACTAAATGTTGTAGACTCAAACTTTTTGCTGTCATTAGTGTATTTTAGCAAAATGAAGATGATTCAAGCATTAATTTCATTGTGCTTTTGCTCATTTTGAAGATTTTGACATTTTCACCTGAAGTGTACAATCAGGCTGAAAATGCATTTAAAGCCATAAAAAGTTCATTTTGGCTCTCACACCTTAACTAAATGTTGTAGACTCAAACTTTTTGCTGTCATTAGTGTATGTTAGCAAAATGAAGATGATTCAAGCATTAATTTCATTGTGCTTTTGCTCATTTTGAAGATTTTGACATTTTCACCTGAAGTGTACAATCAGGCTGAAAATGCATTTAAAGCCATAAAAAGTTCATTTTGGCTCTCACACCTTAACTAAATGTTGTAGACTCAAACTTTTTGCTGTCATTAGTGTATTTTAGCAAAATGAAGATGATTCAAGCATTAATTTCATTGTGCTTTTGCTCATTTTGAAGATTTTGACATTTTCACCTGAGGTGTACAATCAGGCTGAAAATGCATTTAAAGCCATAAAAAGTTCATTTTGGCTCTCACACCTTAACTAAATGTTGTAGACTCAAACTTTTTGCTGTCATTAGTGTATGTTAGCAAAATGAAGATGATTCAAGCATTAATTTCATTGTGCTTTTGCTCATTTTGAAGATTTTGACATTTTCACCTGAAGTGTACAATCAGGCTGAAAATGCATTTAAAGCCATAAAAAGTTCATTTTGGCTCTCACACCTTAACTAAATGTTGTAGACTCAAACTTTTTGCTGTCATTAGTGTATTTTAGCAAAATGAAGATGATTCAAGCATTAATTTCATTGTGCTTTTGCTCATTTTGAAGATTTTGACATTTTCACCTGAAGTGTACAATTAGGGGCTGAAAACGCGTTTAAAGCAATAAAAAGTTCATTTTGGCTCTCACACCTTAACTAAATGTTGTAGACTCAAACTTTTTGCTGTCATTAGTATATTTTAGCAAAATGAAGATGATTCAAGCATTAATTTCATTGTGCTTTTGCTCATTTTGAAGATTTTGACATTTTCACCTGAAGTGTACAATCAGGCTGAAAATGCATTTAAAGCCATAAAAAGTTCATTTTGGCTCTCACACCTTAACTAAATGTTGTAGACTCAAACTTTTTGCTGTCATTAGTGTACTTTAGCAAAATGAAGATGATTCAAGCATTAATTTCATTGTGCTTTTGCTCATTTTGAAGATTTTGACATTTTCACCTGAAGTGTACAATCAGGCTGAAAATGCATTTAAAGCCATAAAAAGTTCATTTTGGCTCTCACACCTTAACTAAATGTTGTAGACTCAAACTTTTTGCTGTCATTAGTGTATTTTAGCAAAATGAAGATGATTCAAGCATTAATTTCATTGTGCTTTTGCTCATTTTGAAGATTTTGACATTTTCACCTGAAGTGTACAATGGGGCTGAAAATGCATTTAAAGCCATAAAAAGTTCATTTTGGCTTCACACCTTAACTAAATGTTGTAGACTCAAACTTTTTGCTGTCATTAGTGTATGTTAGCAAAATGAAGATGATTCAAGCATTAATTTCATTGTGCTTTTGCTCATTTTGAAGATTTTGACATTTTCACCTGAAGTGTACAATCAGGCTGAAAATGCATTTAAAGCCATAAAAAGTTCATTTTGGCTCTCACACCTTAACTAAATGTTGTAGACTCAAACTTTTTGCTGTCATTAGTGTATTTTAGCAAAATGAAGATGATTCAAGCATTAATTTCATTGTGCTTTTGCTCATTTTGAAGATTTTGACATTTTCACCTGAGGTGTACAATCAGGCTGAAAATGCATTTAAAGCCATAAAAAGTTCATTTTGGCTCTCACACCTTAACTAAATGTTGTAGACTCAAACTTTTTGCTGTCATTAGTGTATGTTAGCAAAATGAAGATGATTCAAGCATTAATTTCATTGTGCTTTTGCTCATTTTGAAGATTTTGAAATTTTCACCTGAAGTGTACAATCAGGCTGAAAATGCATTTAAAGCCATAAAAAGTTCATTTTGGCTCTCACACCTTAACTAAATGTTGTAGACTCAAACTTTTTGCTGTCATTAGTGTATTTTAGCAAAATGAAGATGATTCAAGCATTAATTTCATTGTGCTTTTGCTCATTTTGAAGATTTTGAATTTTTCACCTGAAGTGTACAATTAGGGGCTGAAAACGCGTTTAAAGCAATAAAAAGTTCATTTTGGCTCTCACACCTTAACTAAATGTTGTAGACTCAAACTTTTTGCTGTCATTAGTATATTTTAGCAAAATGAAGATGATTCAAGCATTAATTTTATTGTGCTTTTGCTCATTTTGAAGATTTTGACATTTTCACCTGAAGTGTACAATCGGGCTAAAAATGCATTTAAAGCCATAAAAAGTTCATTTTGGCTCTCACACCTTAACTAAATGTTGTAGACTCAAACTTTTTGCTGTCATTAGTGTATTTTAGCAAAATGAAGATGATTCAAGCATTAATTTCATTGTGCTTTTGCTCATTTTGAAGATTTTGACATTTTCACCTGAAGTGTACAATCGGCTGAAAATGCATTTAAAGCCATAAAAAGTTCATTTTGGCTCTCACACCTTAACTAAATGTTGTAGACTCAAACTTTTTGCTGTCATTAGTGTATTTTAGCAAAATGAAGATGATTCAAGCATTAATTTCATTGTGCTTTTGCTCATTTTGAAGATTTTGACATTGTCACCTGAAGTGTACAATCAGGCTGAAAATGCATTTAAAGCCATAAAAAGTTCATTTTGGCTCTCACACCTTAACTAAATGTTGTAGACTCAAACTTTTTGCTGTCATTAGTGTATTTTAGCAAAATGAAGATGATTCAAGCATTAATTTCATTGTGCTTTTGCTCATTTTGAAGATTTTGACATTTTCACCTGAAGTGTACAATCGGGCTGAAAATGCATTTAAAGCCATAAAAAGTTCATTTTGGCTCTCACACCTTAACTAAATGTTGTAGACTCAAACTTTTTGCTGTCATTAGTGTATTTTAGCAAAATGAAGATGATTCAAGCATTAATTTCATTGTGCTTTTGCTCATTTTGAGATTTTGACATTGTCACCTGAAGTGTACAATCAGGCTGAAAATGCATTTAAAGCCATAAAAAGTTCATTTTGGCTCTCACACCTTAACTAAATGTTGTAGACTCAAACTTTTTTGCTGTCATTAGTGTATGTTAGCAAAATGAAGATGATTCAAGCATTAATTTCATTGTGCTTTTGCTCATTTTGAAGATTTTGAAATTTTCACCTGAAGTGTACAATCAGGCTGAAAATGCATTTAAAGCCATAAAAAGTTCATTTTGGCTCTCACACCTTAACTAAATGTTGTAGACTCAAACTTTTTGCTGTCATTAGTGTATTTTAGCAAAATGAAGATGATTCAAGCATTAATTTCATTGTGCTTTTGCTCATTTTGAAGATTTTGACATTTTCACCTGAAGTGTACAATCGGGCTGAAAATGCATTTAAAGCCATAAAAAGTTCATTTTGGCTCTCACACCTTAACTAAATGTTGTAGACTCAAACTTTTTGCTGTCATTAGTGTATGTTAGCAAAATGAAGATGATTCAAGCATTAATTTCATTGTGCTTTTGCTCATTTTGAAGATTTTGACATTTTCACCTGAAGTGTACAATCAGGCTGAAAATGCATTTAAAGCCATAAAAAGTTCATTTTGGCTCTCACACCTTAACTAAATGTTGTAGACTCAAACTTTTTGCTGTCATTAGTGTATTTTAGCAAAATGAAGATGATTCAAGCATTAATTTCATTGTGCTTTTGCTCATTTGAAGATTTTGACATTTTCACCTGAAGTGTACAATTAGGGGCTGAAAACGCGTTTAAAGCAATAAAAAGTTCATTTTGGCTCTCACACCTTAACTAAATGTTGTAGACTCAAACTTTTTGCTGTCATTAGTATATTTTAGCAAAATGAAGATGATTCAAGCATTAATTTTATTGTGCTTTTGCTCATTTTGAAGATTTTGACATTTTCACCTGAAGTGTACAATCGGGCTGAAAATGCATTTAAAGCATAAAAAGTTCATTTTTGCTCTCACACCTTAACTAAATGTTGTAGACTCAAACTTGCTGCTGTCATTAGTGTATTATAGCAAAATAAAGATGATTCAAGCATTAATTTCATTGTGCTTTTGCTCATTTTGAAGATTTTGACATTTTCACCTGAAGTGTACAATCGGGCTGAAAATGCATTTAAAGCCATAAAAAGTTCATTTTGGCTCTCACACCTTAACTAAATGTTGTAGACTCAAACTTTTTGCTGTCATTAGTGTATTTTAGCAAAATGAAGATGATTCAAGCATTAATTTCATTGTGCTTTTGCTCATTTTGAAGATTTTGACATTTTCACCTGAAGTGTACAATCAGGCTGAAAATGCATTTAAAGCCATAAAAAGTTCATTTTGGCTCTCACACCTTAACTAAATGTTGTAGACTCAAACTTTTTGCTGTCATTAGTGTATGTTAGCAAAATGAAGATGATTCAAGCATTAATTTCATTGTGCTTTTGCTCATTTTGAAGATTTTTGACATTTTCACCTGAAGTGTACAATCAGGCTGAAAATGCATTTAAAGCCATAAAAAGTTCATTTTGGCTCTCACACCTTAACTAATGTTGTAGACTCAAACTTTTTGCTGTCATTAGTGTATTTTAGCAAAATGAAGATGATTCAAGCATTAATTTCATTGTGCTTTTGCTCATTTTGAAGATTTTGACATTTTCACCTGAGGTGTACAATCAGGCTGAAAATGCATTTAAAGCCATAAAAAGTTCATTTTGGCTCTCACACCTTAACTAAATGTTGTAGACTCAAACTTTTTGCTGTCATTAGTGTATGTTAGCAAAATGAAGATGATTCAAGCATTAATTTCATTGTGCTTTTGCTCATTTTGAAGATTTTGACATTTTCACCTGAAGTGTACAATCAGGCTGAAAATGCATTTAAAGCCATAAAAAGTTCATTTTGGCTCTCACACCTTAACTAAATGTTGTAGACTCAAACTTTTTGCTGTCATTAGTGTATTTTAGCAAAATGAAGATGATTCAAGCATTAATTTCATTGTGCTTTTGCTCATTTTGAAGATTTTGACATTTTCACCTGAAGTGTACAATTAGGGCTGAAACGCGTTTAAAGCAATAAAAAGTTCATTTTGGCTCTCACACCTTAACTAAATGTTGTAGACTCAAACTTTTTGCTGTCATTAGTATATTTTAGCAAAATGAAGATGATTCAAGCATTAATTTCATTGTGCTTTTGCTCATTTTGAAGATTTTGACATTTTCACCTGAAGTGTACAATCAGGCTGAAAAGCATTTAAAGCCATAAAAAGTTCATTTTGGCTCTCACACCTTAACTAAATGTTGTAGACTCAAACTTTTTGCTGTCATTAGTGTACTTTAGCAAAATGAAGATGATTCAAGCATTAATTTCATTGTGCTTTTGCTCATTTTGAAGATTTTGACATTTTCACCTGAGTGTACAATCAGGCTGAAATGCATTTAAAGCCATAAAAAGTTCATTTTGGCTCTCACACCTTAACTAAATGTTGTAGACTCAAACTTTTTGCTGTCATTAGTGTACTTTAGCAAAATGAAGATGATTCAAGCATTAATTTCATTGTGCTTTTGCTCATTTGAAGATTTTGACATTTTCACCTGAAGTGTACAATCAGGCTGAAAATGCATTTAAAGCCATAAAAAGTTCATTTTGGCTCTCACACCTTAACTAAATGTTGTAGACTCAAACTTTTTGCTGTCATTAGTGTATTTTAGCAAAATGAAGATGATTCAAGCATTAATTTTTCATTGTGCTTTTGCTCATTTTGAAGATTTTGACATTTTCACCTGAAGTGTACAATGGGGCTGAAAATGCATTTAAAGCCATAAAAAGTTCATTTTGGCTCTCACACCTTAACTAAATGTTGTAGACTCAAACTTTTTGCTGTCATTAGTGTATGTTAGCAAAATGAAGATGATTCAAGCATTAATTTCATTGTGCTTTTGCTCATTTTGAAGATTTGACATTTTCACCTGAAGTGTACAATCAGGCTGAAAATGCATTTAAAGCCATAAAAAGTTCATTTTGGCTCTCACACCTTAACTAAATGTTGTAGACTCAAACTTTTGCTGTCATTAGTGTATTTTAGCAAAATGAAGATGATTCAAGGCATTAATTTCATTGTGCTTTTGCTCATTTTGAAGATTTTGACATTTTCACCTGAGGTGTACAATCAGGCTGAAAATGCATTTAAAGCCATAAAAAGTTCATTTTGGCTCTCACACCTTAACTAAATGTTGTAGACTCAAACTTTTTGCTGTCATTAGTGTATGTTAGCAAAATGAAGATGATTCAAGCATTAATTTCATTGTGCTTTTGCTCATTTTGAAGATTTTGAAATTTTCACCTGAAGTGTACAATCAGGCTGAAAATGCATTTAAAGCCATAAAAGTTCATTTTGGCTCTCACACCTTAACTAAATGTTGTAGACTCAAACTTTTTGCTGTCATTAGTGTATTTTAGCAAAATGAAGATGATTCAAGCATTAATTTCATTGTGCTTTTGCTCATTTTGAAGATTTTGAATTTTTCACCTGAAGTGTACAATCGGGCTGAAAACGCGTTTAAAGCAATAAAAAGTTCATTTTGGCTCTCACACCTTAACTAAATGTTGTAGACTCAAACTTTTGCTGTCATTAGTATATTTAGCAAAATGAAGATGATTCAAGCATTAATTTCATTGTGCTTTTGCTCATTTGAAGATTTTGACATTTTCACCTGAAGTGTACAATCGGGCTAAAAATGCATTAAAGCCATAAAAAGTTCATTTTGGCTCTCACACCTTAACTAAATGTTGTAGACTCAAACTTTTTGCTGTCATTAGTGTATTTAGCAAAATGAAGATGATTCAAGCATTAATTTTCATTGTGCTTTTGCTCATTTTGAAGATTTGACATTTTCACCTGAAGTGTACAATCGGGCTGAAAATGCATTTAAAGCCATAAAAAGTTCATTTTGGCTCTCACACCTTAACTAAATGTTGTAGACTCAAACTTTTTTGCTGTCATTAGTGTATTTTAGCAAAATGAAGATGATTCAAGCATTAATTTCATTGTGCTTTTGCTCATTTTGAAGATTTTGACATTGTCACCTGAAGTGTACAATCAGGCTGAAAATGCATTTAAAGCCATAAAAAGTTCATTTTGGCTCTCACACCTTAACTAAATGTTGTAGACTCAACTTTTTGCTGTCATTAGTGTATTTTAGCAAAATGAAGATGATTCAAGACATTAATTTCATTGTGCTTTTGCTCATTTGAAGATTTTGACATTTTCACCTGAAGTGTACAATCGGGCTGAAAAGCATTTAAAGCCATAAAAAGTTCATTTT
>NW_028233549.1:0-51921 GCF_054856555.1 Leptonotus elevatus | reverse complement strand
CTGATTGTACACTTCAGGTGAAAATGTCAAAATCTTCAAAATGAGCAAAAGCACAATGAAATTAATGCTTGAATCATCTTCATTTTGCTAAAATACACTAATGACAGCAAAAAGTTTGAGTCTACACCATTTAGTTAAGGTGTGAGAGCCAAAATGAACTTTTTATGGCTTTAAATGCATTTTCAGCCTGATTGTACACTTCAGGTGAAAATGTCAAAATCTTCAAAATGAGCAAAAGCACAATGAAATTAATGCTTGAATCATCTTCATTTTGCTAACATACACTAATGACAGCAAAAAGTTTGAGTCTACAACATTTAGTTAAGGTGTGAGAGCCAAAATGAACTTTTTATGGCTTTAAATGCATTTTCAGCCTGATTGTACACTTCAGGTGAAAATGTCAAAATCTTCAAAATGAGCAAAAGCACAATGAAATTAATGCTTGAATCATCTTCATTTTGCTAAAATACACTAATGACAGCAAAAAGTTTGAGTCTACAACATTTAGTTAAGGTGTGAGAGCCAAAATGAACTTTTTATGGCTTTAAATGCATTTTCAGCCCGATTGTACACTTCAGGTGAAAATGTCAAAATCTTCAAAATGAGCAAAAGCACAATAAAATTAATGCTTGAATCATCTTCATTTTGCTAAAATATACTAATGACAGCAAAAAGTTTGAGTCTACAACATTTAGTTAAGGTGTGAGAGCCAAAATGAACTTTTTATTGCTTTAAACGCGTTTTCAGCCCCTAATTGTACACTTCAGGTGAAAATGTCAAAATCTTCAAAATGAGCAAAAGCACAATGAAATTAATGCTTGAATCATCTTCATTTTGCTAAAATACACTAATGACAGCAAAAAGTTTGAGTCTACAACATTTAGTTAAGGTGTGAGAGCCAAAATGAACTTTTTATGGCTTTAAATGCATTTTCAGCCTGATTGTACACTTCAGGTGAAAATGTCAAAATCTTCAAAATGAGCAAAAGCACAATGAAATTAATGCTTGAATCATCTTCATTTTGCTAAAATACACTAATGACAGCAAAAAGTTTGAGTCTACAACATTTAGTTAAGGTGTGAGAGCCAAAATGAACTTTTTATGGCTTTAAATGCATTTTCAGCCTGATTGTACACTTCAGGTGAAAATGTCAAAATCTTCAAAATGAGCAAAAGCACAATGAAATTAATGCTTGAATCATCTTCATTTTGCTAAAATACAGTAATGACAGCAAAAAGTTTGAGTCTACAACATTTAGTTAAGGTGTGAGAGCCAAAATGAACTTTTTATGGCTTTAAATGCATTTTCAGCCTGATTGTACACTTCAGGTGAAAATGTCAAAATCTTCAAAATGAGCAAAAGCACAATGAAATTAATGCTTGAATCATCTTCATTTTGCTAACATACACTAATGACAGCAAAAAGTTTGAGTCTACAACATTTAGTTAAGGTGTGAGAGCCAAAATGAACTTTTTATGGCTTTAAATGCATTTTCAGCCCGATTGTACACTTCAGGTGAAAATGTCAAAATCTTCAAAATGAGCAAAAGCACAATAAAATTAATGCTTGAATCATCTTCATTTTGCTAAAATATACTAATGACAGCAAAAAGTTTGAGTCTACAACATTTAGTTAAGGTGTGAGAGCCAAAATGAACTTTTTATGGCTTTAAATGCATTTTCAGCCCGATTGTACACTTCAGGTGAAAATGTCAAAATCTTCAAAATGAGCAAAAGCACAATGAAATTAATGCTTGAATCATCTTCATTTTGCTAAAATATACTAATGACAGCAAAAAGTTTGAGTCTACAACATTTAGTTAAGGTGTGAGAGCCAAAATGAACTTTTTATTGCTTTAAACGCGTTTTCAGCCCCTAATTGTACACTTCAGGTGAAAATGTCAAAATCTTCAAAATGAGCAAAAGCACAATGAAATTAATGCTTGAATCATCTTCATTTTGCTAAAATACACTAATGACAGCAAAAAGTTTGAGTCTACAACATTTAGTTAAGGTGTGAGAGCCAAAATGAACTTTTTATGGCTTTAAATGCATTTTCAGCCTGATTGTACACTTCAGGTTAAAATGTCAAAATCTTCAAAATGAGCAAAAGCACAATGAAATTAATGCTTGAATCATCTTCATTTTGCTAACATACACTAATGACAGCAAAAAGTTTGAGTCTACAACATTTAGTTAAGGTGTGAGAGCCAAAATGAACTTTTTATTGCTTTAAACGCGTTTTCAGCCCCTAATTGTACACTTCAGGTGAAAATGTCAAAATCTTCAAATGAGCAAAAGCACAATGAAATTAATGCTTGAATCATCTTCATTTTGCTAAAATACACTAATGACAGCAAAAAGTTTGAGTCTACAACATTTAGTTAAGGTGTGAGAGCCAAAATGAACTTTTTATGGCTTTAAATGCATTTTCAGCCCGATTGTACACTTCAGGTGAAAATGTCAAAATCTTCAAAATGAGCAAAAGCACAATAAAATTAATGCTTGAATCATCTTCATTTTGCTAAAATATACTAATGACAGCAAAAAGTTTGAGTCTACAACATTTAGTTAAGGTGTGAGAGCCAAAATGAACTTTTTATTGCTTTAAACGCGTTTTCAGCCCCTAATTGTACACTTCAGGTGAAAATGTCAAAATCTTCAAAATGAGCAAAAGCACAATGAAATTAATGCTTGAATCATCTTCATTTTGCTAAAATACACTAATGACAGCAAAAAGTTTGAGTCTACAACATTTAGTTAAGGTGTGAGAGCCAAAATGAACTTTTTATGGCTTTAAATGCATTTTCAGCCTGATTGTACACTTCAGGTGAAAATGTCAAAATCTTCAAAATGAGCAAAAGCACAATGAAATTAATGCTTGAATCATCTTCATTTTGCTAAAATACACTAATGACAGCAAAAAGTTTGAGTCTACACCATTTAGTTAAGGTGTGAGAGCCAAAATGAACTTTTTATGGCTTTAAATGCATTTTCAGCCTGATTGTACACTTCAGGTGAAAATGTCAAAATCTTCAAAATGAGCAAAAGCACAATGAAATTAATGCTTGAATCATCTTCATTTTGCTAACATACACTAATGACAGCAAAAAGTTTGAGTCTACAACATTTAGTTAAGGTGTGAGAGCCAAAATGAACTTTTTATGGCTTTAAATGCATTTTCAGCCCGATTGTACACTTCAGGTGAAAATGTCAAAATCTTCAAAATGAGCAAAAGCACAATGAAATTAATGCTTGAATCATCTTCATTTTTGCTAAAATACACTAATGACAGCAAAAAGTTTGAGTCTACAACATTTAGTTAAGGTGTGAGAGCCAAAATGAACTTTTTATGGCTTTAAATGCATTTTCAGCCTGATTGTACACTTCAGGTGAAAATGTCAAAATCTTCAAAATGAGCAAAAGCACAATGAAATTAATGCTTGAATCATCTTCATTTTGCTAACATACACTAATGACAGCAAAAAGTTTGAGTCTACAACATTTAGTTAAGGTGTGAGAGCCAAAATGAACTTTTTATGGCTTTAAATGCATTTTCAGCCCGATTGTACACTTCAGGTGAAAATGTCAAAATCTTCAAAATGAGCAAAAGCACAATAAAATTAATGCTTGAATCATCTTCATTTTGCTAAAATATACTAATGACAGCAAAAAGTTTGAGTCTACAACATTTAGTTAAGGTGTGAGAGCCAAAATGAACTTTTTATTGCTTTAAACGCGTTTTCAGCCCCTAATTGTACACTTCAGGTGAAAATGTCAAAATCTTCAAAATGAGCAAAAGCACAATGAAATTAATGCTTGAATCATCTTCATTTTGCTAAAATACACTAATGACAGCAAAAAGTTTGAGTCTACAACATTTAGTTAAGGTGTGAGAGCAAAATGAACTTTTTATGGCTTTAAATGCATTTTCAGCCTGATTGTACACTTCAGGTGAAAATGTCAAAATCTTCAAATGAGCAAAAGCACAATGAAATTAATGCTTGAATCATCTTCATTTTGCTAAAATACACTAATGACAGCAAAAAGTTTGAGTCTACAACATTTAGTTAAGGTGTGAGAGCCAAAATGAACTTTTTATGGCTTTAAATGCATTTTCAGCCTGATTGTACACTTCAGGTGAAAATGTCAAAATCTTCAAAATGAGCAAAAGCACAATGAAATTAATGCTTGAATCATCTTCATTTTGCTAAAATACACTAATGACAGCAAAAAGTTTGAGTCTACAACATTTAGTTAAGGTGTGAGAGCCAAAATGAACTTTTTATGGCTTTAAATGCATTTTCAGCCTGATTGTACACTTCAGGTGAAAATGTCAAAATCTTCAAAATGAGCAAAAGCACAATGAAATTAATGCTTGAATCATCTTCATTTTGCTAACATACACTAATGACAGCAAAAAGTTTGAGTCTACAACATTTAGTTAAGGTGTGAGAGCCAAAATGAACTTTTTATGGCTTTAAATGCATTTTCAGCCCGATTGTACACTTCAGGTGAAAATGTCAAAATCTTCAAAATGAGCAAAAGCACAATAAAATTAATGCTTGAATCATCTTCATTTTGCTAAAATATACTAATGACAGCAAAAAGTTTGAGTCTACAACATTTAGTTAAGGTGTGAGAGCCAAAATGAACTTTTTATGGCTTTAAATGCATTTTCAGCCCGATTGTACACTTCAGGTGAAAATGTCAAAATCTTCAAAATGAGCAAAAGCACAATGAAATTAATGCTTGAATCATCTTCATTTTGCTAAAATATACTAATGACAGCAAAAAGTTTGAGTCTACAACATTTAGTTAAGGTGTGAGAGCCAAAATGAACTTTTTATTGCTTTAAACGCGTTTTCAGCCCCTAATTGTACACTTCAGGTGAAAATGTCAAAATCTTCAAAATGAGCAAAAGCACAATGAAATTAATGCTTGAATCATCTTCATTTTGCTAAAATACACTAATGACAGCAAAAAGTTTGAGTCTACAACATTTAGTTAAGGTGTGAGAGCCAAAATGAACTTTTTATGGCTTTAAATGCATTTTCAACCTGATTGTACACTTCAGGTTAAAATGTCAAAATCTTCAAAATGAGCAAAAGCACAATGAAATTAATGCTTGAATCATCTTCATTTTGCTAACATACACTAATGACAGCAAAAAGTTTGAGTCTACAACATTTAGTTAAGGTGTGAGAGCCAAAATGAACTTTTTATTGCTTTAAACGCGTTTTCAGCCCCTAATTGTACACTTCAGGTGAAAATGTCAAAATCTTCAAAATGAGCAAAAGCACAATGAAATTAATGCTTGAATCATCTTCATTTTGCTAAAATACACTAATGACAGCAAAAAGTTTGAGTCTACAACATTTAGTTAAGGTGTGAGAGCCAAAATGAACTTTTTATGGCTTTAAATGCATTTTCAGCCCGATTGTACACTTCAGGTGAAAATGTCAAAATCTTCAAAATGAGCAAAAGCACAATAAAATTAATGCTTGAATCATCTTCATTTTGCTAAAATATACTAATGACAGCAAAAAGTTTGAGTCTACAACATTTAGTTAAGGTGTGAGAGCCAAAATGAACTTTTTATTGCTTTAAACGCGTTTTCAGCCCCTAATTGTACACTTCAGGTGAAAATGTCAAAATCTTCAAAATGAGCAAAAGCACAATGAAATTAATGCTTGAATCATCTTCATTTTGCTAAAATACACTAATGACAGCAAAAAGTTTGAGTCTACAACATTTAGTTAAGGTGTGAGAGCCAAAATGAACTTTTTATGGCTTTAAATGCATTTTCAGCCTGATTGTACACTTCAGGTGAAAATGTCAAAATCTTCAAAATGAGCAAAAGCACAATGAAATTAATGCTTGAATCATCTTCATTTTGCTAAAATACACTAATGACAGCAAAAAGTTTGAGTCTACACCATTTAGTTAAGGTGTGAGAGCCAAAATGAACTTTTTATGGCTTTAAATGCATTTTCAGCCTGATTGTACACTTCAGGTGAAAATGTCAAAATCTTCAAAATGAGCAAAAGCACAATGAAATTAATGCTTGAATCATCTTCATTTTGCTAACATACACTAATGACAGCAAAAAGTTTGAGTCTACAACATTTAGTTAAGGTGTGAGAGCCAAAATGAACTTTTTATGGCTTTAAATGCATTTTCAGCCTGATTGTACACTTCAGGTGAAAATGTCAAAATCTTCAAAATGAGCAAAAGCACAATGAAATTAATGCTTGAATCATCTTCATTTTGCTAAAATACACTAATGACAGCAAAAAGTTTGAGTCTACAACATTTAGTTAAGGTGTGAGAGCCAAAATGAACTTTTTATGGCTTTAAATGCATTTTCAGCCTGATTGTACACTTCAGGTGAAAATGTCAAAATCTTCAAAATGAGCAAAAGCACAATGAAATTAATGCTTGAATCATCTTCATTTTGCTAACATACACTAATGACAGCAAAAAGTTTGAGTCTACAACATTTAGTTAAGGTGTGAGAGCCAAAATGAACTTTTTATGGCTTTAAATGCATTTTCAGCCCGATTGTACACTTCAGGTGAAAATGTCAAAATCTTCAAAATGAGCAAAAGCACAATAAAATTAATGCTTGAATCATCTTCATTTTGCTAAAATATACTAATGACAGCAAAAAGTTTGAGTCTACAACATTTAGTTAAGGTGTGAGAGCCAAAATGAACTTTTTATTGCTTTAAACGCGTTTTCAGCCCCTAATTGTACACTTCAGGTGAAAATGTCAAAATCTTCAAAATTAGCAAAAGCACAATGAAATTAATGCTTGAATCATCTTCATTTTGCTAAAATACACTAATGACAGCAAAAAGTTTGAGTCTACAACATTTAGTTAAGGTGTGAGAGCCAAAATAAACTTTTTATGACTTTAAATGCATTTTCAGCCTGATTGTACACTTCAGGTGAAAATGTCAAAATCTTCAAAATGAGCAAAAGCACAATGAAATTAATGCTTGAATCATCTTCATTTTGCTAAAATACACTAATGACAGCAAAAAGTTTGAGTCTACAAATTTAGTTAAGGTGTGAGAGCCAAAATGAACTTTTTATGGCTTTAAATGCATTTTCAGCCTGATTGTACACTTCAGGTGAAAATGTCAAAATCTTCAAAATGAGCAAAAGCACAATGAAATTAATGCTTGAATCATCTTCATTTTGCTAACATACACTAATGACAGCAAAAAGTTTGAGTCTACAACATTTAGTTAAGGTGTGAGAGCCAAAATGAACTTTTTATGGCTTTAAATGCATTTTCAGCCCGATTGTACACTTCAGGTGAAAATGTCAAAATCTTCAAAATGAGCAAAAGCACAATAAAATTAATGCTTGAATCATCTTCATTTTGCTAAAATATACTAATGACAGCAAAAAGTTTGAGTCTACAACATTTAGTTAAGGTGTGAGAGCCAAAATGAACTTTTTATGGCTTTAAATGCATTTTCAGCCCGATTGTACACTTCAGGTGAAAATGTCAAAATCTTCAAAATGAGCAAAAGCACAATGAAATTAATGCTTGAATCATCTTCATTTTGCTAAAATATACTAATGACAGCAAAAAGTTTGAGTCTACAACATTTAGTTAAGGTGTGAGAGCCAAAATGAACTTTTTATTGCTTTAAACGCGTTTTCAGCCCCTAATTGTACACTTCAGGTGAAAATGTCAAAATCTTCAAAATGAGCAAAAGCACAATGAAATTAATGCTTGAATCATCTTCATTTTGCTAAAATACACTAATGACAGCAAAAAGTTTGAGTCTACAACATTTAGTTAAGGTGTGAGAGCCAAAATGAACTTTTTATGGCTTTAAATGCATTTTCAGCCTGATTGTACACTTCAGGTGAAAATGTCAAAATCTTCAAAATGAGCAAAAGCACAATGAAATTAATGCTTGAATCATCTTCATTTTGCTAAAATACACTAATGACAGCAAAAAGTTTGAGTCTACAACATTTAGTTAAGGTGTGAGAGCCAAAATGAACTTTTTATGGCTTTAAATGCATTTTCAGCCTGATTGTACACTTCAGGTGAAAATGTCAAAATCTTCAAAATGAGCAAAAGCACAATGAAATTAATGCTTGAATCATCTTCATTTTGCTAACATACACTAATGACAGCAAAAAGTTTGAGTCTACAACATTTAGTTAAGGTGTGAGAGCCAAAATGAACTTTTTATGGCTTTAAATGCATTTTCAGCCCGATTGTACACTTCAGGTGAAAATGTCAAAATCTTCAAAATGAGCAAAAGCACAATAAAATTAATGCTTGAATCATCTTCATTTTGCTAAAATATACTAATGACAGCAAAAAGTTTGAGTCTACAACATTTAGTTAAGGTGTGAGAGCCAAAATGAACTTTTTATTGCTTTAAACGCGTTTTCAGCCCCTAATTGTACACTTCAGGTGAAAATGTCAAAATCTTCAAAATGAGCAAAAGCACAATGAAATTAATGCTTGAATCATCTTCATTTTGCTAAAATACACTAATGACAGCAAAAAGTTTGAGTCTACAACATTTAGTTAAGGTGTGAGAGCCAAAATAAACTTTTTATGACTTTAAATGCATTTTCAGCCTGATTGTACACTTCAGGTGAAAATGTCAAAATCTTCAAAATGAGCAAAAGCACAATGAAATTAATGCTTGAATCATCTTCATTTTGCTAAAATACACTAATGACAGCAAAAAGTTTGAGTCTACAACATTTAGTTAAGGTGTGAGAGCCAAAATGAACTTTTTATGGCTTTAAATGCATTTTCAGCCTGATTGTACACTTCAGGTGAAAATGTCAAAATCTTCAAAATGAGCAAAAGCACAATGAAATTAATGCTTGAATCATCTTCATTTTGCTAACATACACTAATGACAGCAAAAAGTTTGAGTCTACAACATTTAGTTAAGGTGTGAGAGCCAAAATGAACTTTTTATGGCTTTAAATGCATTTTCAGCCCGATTGTACACTTCAGGTGAAAATGTCAAAATCTTCAAAATGAGCAAAAGCACAATAAAATTAATGCTTGAATCATCTTCATTTTGCTAAAATATACTAATGACAGCAAAAAGTTTGAGTCTACAACATTTAGTTAAGGTGTGAGAGCCAAAATGAACTTTTTATGGCTTTAAATGCATTTTCAGCCCGATTGTACACTTCAGGTGAAAATGTCAAAATCTTCAAAATGAGCAAAAGCACAATGAAATTAATGCTTGAATCATCTTCATTTTGCTAAAATATACTAATGACAGCAAAAAGTTTGAGTCTACAACATTTAGTTAAGGTGTGAGAGCCAAAATGAACTTTTTATTGCTTTAAACGCGTTTTCAGCCCCTAATTGTACACTTCAGGTGAAAATGTCAAAATCTTCAAAATGAGCAAAAGCACAATGAAATTAATGCTTGAATCATCTTCATTTTGCTAAAATACACTAATGACAGCAAAAAGTTTGAGTCTACAACATTTAGTTAAGGTGTGAGAGCCAAAATGAACTTTTTATGGCTTTAAATGCATTTTCAGCCTGATTGTACACTTCAGGTGAAAATGTCAAAATCTTCAAAATGAGCAAAAGCACAATGAAATTAATGCTTGAATCATCTTCATTTTGCTAAAATACACTAATGACAGCAAAAAGTTTGAGTCTACAACATTTAGTTAAGGTGTGAGAGCCAAAATGAACTTTTTATGGCTTTAAATGCATTTTCAGCCTGATTGTACACTTCAGGTGAAAATGTCAAAATCTTCAAAATGAGCAAAAGCACAATGAAATTAATGCTTGAATCATCTTCATTTTGCTAAAATACACTAATGACAGCAAAAAGTTTGAGTCTACAACATTTAGTTAAGGTGTGAGAGCCAAAATGAACTTTTTATGGCTTTAAATGCATTTTCAGCCTGATTGTACACTTCAGGTGAAAATGTCAAAATCTTCAAAATGAGCAAAAGCACAATGAAATTAATGCTTGAATCATCTTCATTTTGCTAACATACACTAATGACAGCAAAAAGTTTGAGTCTACAACATTTAGTTAAGGTGTGAGAGCCAAAATGAACTTTTTATGGCTTTAAATGCATTTTCAGCCCGATTGTACACTTCAGGTGAAAATGTCAAAATCTTCAAAATGAGCAAAAGCACAATAAAATTAATGCTTGAATCATCTTCATTTTGCTAAAATATACTAATGACAGCAAAAAGTTTGAGTCTACAACATTTAGTTAAGGTGTGAGAGCCAAAATGAACTTTTTATGGCTTTAAATGCATTTTCAGCCCGATTGTACACTTCAGGTGAAAATGTCAAAATCTTCAAAATGAGCAAAAGCACAATGAAATTAATGCTTGAATCATCTTCATTTTGCTAAAATATACTAATGACAGCAAAAAGTTTGAGTCTACAACATTTAGTTAAGGTGTGAGAGCCAAAATGAACTTTTTATTGCTTTAAACGCGTTTTCAGCCCCTAATTGTACACTTCAGGTGAAAATGTCAAAATCTTCAAAATGAGCAAAAGCACAATGAAATTAATGCTTGAATCATCTTCATTTTGCTAAAATACACTAATGACAGCAAAAAGTTTGAGTCTACAACATTTAGTTAAGGTGTGAGAGCCAAAATGAACTTTTTATGGCTTTAAATGCATTTTCAGCCTGATTGTACACTTCAGGTTAAAATGTCAAAATCTTCAAAATGAGCAAAAGCACAATGAAATTAATGCTTGAATCATCTTCATTTTGCTAACATACACTAATGACAGCAAAAAGTTTGAGTCTACAACATTTAGTTAAGGTGTGAGAGCCAAAATGAACTTTTTATTGCTTTAAACGCGTTTTCAGCCCCTAATTGTACACTTCAGGTGAAAATGTCAAAATCTTCAAAATGAGCAAAAGCACAATGAAATTAATGCTTGAATCATCTTCATTTTGCTAAAATACACTAATGACAGCAAAAAGTTTGAGTCTACAACATTTAGTTAAGGTGTGAGAGCCAAAATGAACTTTTTATGGCTTTAAATGCATTTTCAGCCCGATTGTACACTTCAGGTGAAAATGTCAAAATCTTCAAAATGAGCAAAAGCACAATAAAATTAATGCTTGAATCATCTTCATTTTGCTAAAATATACTAATGACAGCAAAAAGTTTGAGTCTACAACATTTAGTTAAGGTGTGAGAGCCAAAATGAACTTTTTATTGCTTTAAACGCGTTTTCAGCCCCTAATTGTACACTTCAGGTGAAAATGTCAAAATCTTCAAAATGAGCAAAAGCACAATGAAATTAATGCTTGAATCATCTTCATTTTGCTAAAATACACTAATGACAGCAAAAAGTTTGAGTCTACAACATTTAGTTAAGGTGTGAGAGCCAAAATGAACTTTTTATGGCTTTAAATGCATTTTCAGCCTGATTGTACACTTCAGGTGAAAATGTCAAAATCTTCAAAATGCGCAAAAGCACAATGAAATTAATGCTTGAATCATCTTCATTTTGCTAAAATACACTAATGACAGCAAAAAGTTTGAGTCTACACCATTTAGTTAAGGTGTGAGAGCCAAAATGAACTTTTTATGGCTTTAAATGCATTTTCAGCCTGATTGTACACTTCAGGTGAAAATGTCAAAATCTTCAAAATGAGCAAAAGCACAATGAAATTAATGCTTGAATCATCTTCATTTTGCTAACATACACTAATGACAGCAAAAAGTTTGAGTCTACAACATTTAGTTAAGGTGTGAGAGCCAAAATGAACTTTTTATGGCTTTAAATGCATTTTCAGCCTGATTGTACACTTCAGGTGAAAATGTCAAAATCTTCAAAATGAGCAAAAGCACAATGAAATTAATGCTTGAATCATCTTCATTTTGCTAAAATACACTAATGACAGCAAAAAGTTTGAGTCTACAACATTTAGTTAAGGTGTGAGAGCCAAAATGAACTTTTTATGGCTTTAAATGCATTTTCAGCCTGATTGTACACTTCAGGTGAAAATGTCAAAATCTTCAAAATGAGCAAAAGCACAATGAAATTAATGCTTGAATCATCTTCATTTTGCTAACATACACTAATGACAGCAAAAAGTTTGAGTCTACAACATTTAGTTAAGGTGTGAGAGCCAAAATGAACTTTTTATGGCTTTAAATGCATTTTCAGCCCGATTGTACACTTCAGGTGAAAATGTCAAAATCTTCAAAATGAGCAAAAGCACAATAAAATTAATGCTTGAATCATCTTCATTTTGCTAAAATATACTAATGACAGCAAAAAGTTTGAGTCTACAACATTTAGTTAAGGTGTGAGAGCCAAAATGAACTTTTTATTGCTTTAAACGCGTTTTCAGCCCCTAATTGTACACTTCAGGTGAAAATGTCAAAATCTTCAAAATGAGCAAAAGCACAATGAAATTAATGCTTGAATCATCTTCAGTTTGCTAAAATACACTAATGACAGCAAAAAGTTTGAGTCTACAACATTTAGTTAAGGTGTGAGAGCCAAAATGAACTTTTTATGGCTTTAAATGCATTTTCAGCCTGATTGTACACTTCAGGTGAAAATGTCAAAATCTTCAAAATGCGCAAAAGCACAATGAAATTAATGCTTGAATCATCTTCATTTTGCTAAAATACACTAATGACAGCAAAATGTTTGAGTCTACACCATTTAGTTAAGGTGTGAGAGCCAAAATGAACTTTTTATGGCTTTAAATGCATTTTCAGCCTGATTGTACACTTCAGGTGAAAATGTCAAAATCTTCAAAATGAGCAAAAGCACAATGAAATTAATGCTTGAATCATCTTCATTTTGCTAACATACACTAATGACAGCAAAAAGTTTGAGTCTACAACATTTAGTTAAGGTGTGAGAGCCAAAATGAACTTTTTATGGCTTTAAATGCATTTTCAGCCTGATTGTACACTTCAGGTGAAAATGTCAAAATCTTCAAAATGAGCAAAAGCACAATGAAATTAATGCTTGAATCATCTTCATTTTGCTAAAATACACTAATGACAGCAAAAAGTTTGAGTCTACAACATTTAGTTAAGGTGTGAGAGCCAAAATGAACTTTTTATGGCTTTAAATGCATTTTCAGCCTGATTGTACACTTCAGGTGAAAATGTCAAAATCTTCAAAATGAGCAAAAGCACAATGAAATTAATGCTTGAATCATCTTCATTTTGCTAACATACACTAATGACAGCAAAAAGTTTGAGTCTACAACATTTAGTTAAGGTGTGAGAGCCAAAATGAACTTTTTATGGCTTTAAATGCATTTTCAGCCCGATTGTACACTTCAGGTGAAAATGTCAAAATCTTCAAAATGAGCAAAAGCACAATAAAATTAATGCTTGAATCATCTTCATTTTGCTAAAATATACTAATGACAGCAAAAAGTTTGAGTCTACAACATTTAGTTAAGGTGTGAGAGCCAAAATGAACTTTTTATTGCTTTAAACGCGTTTTCAGCCCCTAATTGTACACTTCAGGTGAAAATGTCAAAATCTTCAAAATGAGCAAAAGCACAATGAAATTAATGCTTGAATCATCTTCATTTTGCTAAAATACACTAATGACAGCAAAAAGTTTGAGTCTACAACATTTAGTTAAGGTGTGAGAGCCAAAATGAACTTTTTATGGCTTTAAATGCATTTTCAGCCTGATTGTACACTTCAGGTGAAAATGTCAAAATCTTCAAAATGAGCAAAAGCACAATGAAATTAATGCTTGAATCATCTTCATTTTGCTAAAATACACTAATGACAGCAAAAAGTTTGAGTCTACACCATTTAGTTAAGGTGTGAGAGCCAAAATGAACTTTTTATGGCTTTAAATGCATTTTCAGCCTGATTGTACACTTCAGGTGAAAATGTCAAAATCTTCAAAATGAGCAAAAGCACAATGAAATTAATGCTTGAATCATCTTCATTTTGCTAACATATACTAATGACAGCAAAAAGTTTGAGTCTACAACATTTAGTTAAGGTGTGAGAGCCAAAATGAACTTTTTATTGCTTTAAACGCGTTTTCAGCCCCTAATTGTACACTTCAGGTGAAAATGTCAAAATCTTCAAAATGAGCAAAAGCACAATGAAATTAATGCTTGAATCATCTTCATTTTGCTAAAATACACTAATGACAGCAAAAAGTTTGAGTCTACAACATTTAGTTAAGGTGTGAGAGCCAAAATAAACTTTTTATGACTTTAAATGCATTTTCAGCCTGATTGTACACTTCAGGTGAAAATGTCAAAATCTTCAAAATGAGCAAAAGCACAATGAAATTAATGCTTGAATCATCTTCATTTTGCTAAAATACACTAATGACAGCAAAAAGTTTGAGTCTACAACATTTAGTTAAGGTGTGAGAGCCAAAATGAACTTTTTATGGCTTTAAATGCATTTTCAGCCTGATTGTACACTTCAGGTGAAAATGTCAAAATCTTCAAAATGAGCAAAAGCACAATGAAATTAATGCTTGAATCATCTTCATTTTGCTAACATACACTAATGACAGCAAAAAGTTTGAGTCTACAACATTTAGTTAAGGTGTGAGAGCCAAAATGAACTTTTTATGGCTTTAAATGCATTTTCAGCCCGATTGTACACTTCAGGTGAAAATGTCAAAATCTTCAAAATGAGCAAAAGCACAATAAAATTAATGCTTGAATCATCTTCATTTTGCTAAAATATACTAATGACAGCAAAAAGTTTGAGTCTACAACATTTAGTTAAGGTGTGAGAGCCAAAATGAACTTTTTATGGCTTTAAATGCATTTTCAGCCCGATTGTACACTTCAGGTGAAAATGTCAAAATCTTCAAAATGAGCAAAAGCACAATGAAATTAATGCTTGAATCATCTTCATTTTGCTAAAATATACTAATGACAGCAAAAAGTTTGAGTCTACAACATTTAGTTAAGGTGTGAGAGCCAAAATGAACTTTTTATTGCTTTAAACGCGTTTTCAGCCCCTAATTGTACACTTCAGGTGAAAATGTCAAAATCTTCAAAATGAGCAAAAGCACAATGAAATTAATGCTTGAATCATCTTCATTTTGCTAAAATACACTAATGACAGCAAAAAGTTTGAGTCTACAACATTTAGTTAAGGTGTGAGAGCCAAAATGAACTTTTTATGGCTTTAAATGCATTTTCAGCCTGATTGTACACTTCAGGTGAAAATGTCAAAATCTTCAAAATGAGCAAAAGCACAATGAAATTAATGCTTGAATCATCTTCATTTTGCTAAAATACACTAATGACAGCAAAAAGTTTGAGTCTACAACATTTAGTTAAGGTGTGAGAGCCAAAATGAACTTTTTATGGCTTTAAATGCATTTTCAGCCTGATTGTACACTTCAGGTGAAAATGTCAAAATCTTCAAAATGAGCAAAAGCACAATGAAATTAATGCTTGAATCATCTTCATTTTGCTAAAATACACTAATGACAGCAAAAAGTTTGAGTCTACAACATTTAGTTAAGGTGTGAGAGCCAAAATGAACTTTTTATGGCTTTAAATGCATTTTCAGCCTGATTGTACACTTCAGGTGAAAATGTCAAAATCTTCAAAATGAGCAAAAGCACAATGAAATTAATGCTTGAATCATCTTCATTTTGCTAACATACACTAATGACAGCAAAAAGTTTGAGTCTACAACATTTAGTTAAGGTGTGAGAGCCAAAATGAACTTTTTATTGCTTTAAACGCGTTTTCAGCCCCTAATTGTACACTTCAGGTGAAAATGTCAAAATCTTCAAAATGAGCAAAAGCACAATGAAATTAATGCTTGAATCATCTTCATTTTGCTAAAATACACTAATGACAGCAAAAAGTTTGAGTCTACAACATTTAGTTAAGGTGTGAGAGCCAAAATGAACTTTTTATGGCTTTAAATGCATTTTCAGCCTGATTGTACACTTCAGGTTAAAATGTCAAAATCTTCAAAATGAGCAAAAGCACAATGAAATTAATGCTTGAATCATCTTCATTTTGCTAACATACACTAATGACAGCAAAAAGTTTGAGTCTACAACATTTAGTTAAGGTGTGAGAGCCAAAATGAACTTTTTATTGCTTTAAACGCGTTTTCAGCCCCTAATTGTACACTTCAGGTGAAAATGTCAAAATCTTCAAAATGAGCAAAAGCACAATGAAATTAATGCTTGAATCATCTTCATTTTGCTAAAATACACTAATGACAGCAAAAAGTTTGAGTCTACAACATTTAGTTAAGGTGTGAGAGCCAAAATAAACTTTTTATGACTTTAAATGCATTTTCAGCCTGATTGTACACTTCAGGTGAAAATGTCAAAATCTTCAAAATGAGCAAAAGCACAATGAAATTAATGCTTGAATCATCTTCATTTTGCTAAAATACACTAATGACAGCAAAAAGTTTGAGTCTACAACATTTAGTTAAGGTGTGAGAGCCAAAATGAACTTTTTATGGCTTTAAATGCATTTTCAGCCTGATTGTACACTTCAGGTGAAAATGTCAAAATCTTCAAAATGAGCAAAAGCACAATGAAATTAATGCTTGAATCATCTTCATTTTGCTAACATACACTAATGACAGCAAAAAGTTTGAGTCTACAACATTTAGTTAAGGTGTGAGAGCCAAAATGAACTTTTTATGGCTTTAAATGCATTTTCAGCCCGATTGTACACTTCAGGTGAAAATGTAAAAATCTTCAAAATGAGCAAAAGCACAATAAAATTAATGCTTGAATCATCTTCATTTTGCTAAAATATACTAATGACAGCAAAAAGTTTGAGTCTACAACATTTAGTTAAGGTGTGAGAGCCAAAATGAACTTTTTATGGCTTTAAATGCATTTTCAGCCCGATTGTACACTTCAGGTGAAAATGTCAAAATCTTCAAAATGAGCAAAAGCACAATGAAATTAATGCTTGAATCATCTTCATTTTGCTAAAATATACTAATGACAGCAAAAAGTTTGAGTCTACAACATTTAGTTAAGGTGTGAGAGCCAAAATGAACTTTTTATTGCTTTAAACGCGTTTTCAGCCCCTAATTGTACACTTCAGGTGAAAATGTCAAAATCTTCAAAATGAGCAAAAGCACAATGAAATTAATGCTTGAATCATCTTCATTTTGCTAAAATACACTAATGACAGCAAAAAGTTTGAGTCTACACCATTTAGTTAAGGTGTGAGAGCCAAAATGAACTTTTTATGGCTTTAAATGCATTTTCAGCCTGATTGTACACTTCAGGTGAAAATGTCAAAATCTTCAAAATGAGCAAAAGCACAATGAAATTAATGCTTGAATCATCTTCATTTTGCTAACATACACTAATGACAGCAAAAAGTTTGAGTCTACAACATTTAGTTAAGGTGTGAGAGCCAAAATGAACTTTTTATTGCTTTAAACGCGTTTTCAGCCCCTAATTGTACACTTCAGGTGAAAATGTCAAAATCTTCAAAATGAGCAAAAGCACAATGAAATTAATGCTTGAATCATCTTCATTTTGCTAAAATACACTAATGACAGCAAAAAGTTTGAGTCTACAACATTTAGTTAAGGTGTGAGAGCCAAAATGAACTTTTTATGGCTTTAAATGCATTTTCAGCCTGATTGTACACTTCAGGTTAAAATGTCAAAATCTTCAAAATGAGCAAAAGCACAATGAAATTAATGCTTGAATCATCTTCATTTTGCTAACATACACTAATGACAGCAAAAAGTTTGAGTCTACAACATTTAGTTAAGGTGTGAGAGCCAAAATGAACTTTTTATTGCTTTAAACGCGTTTTCAGCCCCTAATTGTACACTTCAGGTGAAAATGTCAAAATCTTCAAAATGAGCAAAAGCACAATGAAATTAATGCTTGAATCATCTTCATTTTGCTAAAATACACTAATGACAGCAAAAAGTTTGAGTCTACAACATTTAGTTAAGGTGTGAGAGCCAAAATGAACTTTTTATGGCTTTAAATGCATTTTCAGCCCGATTGTACACTTCAGGTGAAAATGTCAAAATCTTCAAAATGAGCAAAAGCACAATAAAATTAATGCTTGAATCATCTTCATTTTGCTAAAATATACTAATGACAGCAAAAAGTTTGAGTCTACAACATTTAGTTAAGGTGTGAGAGCCAAAATGAACTTTTTATTGCTTTAAACGCGTTTTCAGCCCCTAATTGTACACTTCAGGTGAAAATGTCAAAATCTTCAAAATGAGCAAAAGCACAATGAAATTAATGCTTGAATCATCTTCATTTTGCTAAAATACACTAATGACAGCAAAAAGTTTGAGTCTACAACATTTAGTTAAGGTGTGAGAGCCAAAATGAACTTTTTATGGCTTTAAATGCATTTTCAGCCTGATTGTACACTTCAGGTGAAAATGTCAAAATCTTCAAAATGCGCAAAAGCACAATGAAATTAATGCTTGAATCATCTTCATTTTGCTAAAATACACTAATGACAGCAAAAAGTTTGAGTCTACACCATTTAGTTAAGGTGTGAGAGCCAAAATGAACTTTTTATGGCTTTAAATGCATTTTCAGCCTGATTGTACACTTCAGGTGAAAATGTCAAAATCTTCAAAATGAGCAAAAGCACAATGAAATTAATGCTTGAATCATCTTCATTTTGCTAACATACACTAATGACAGCAAAAAGTTTGAGTCTACAACATTTAGTTAAGGTGTGAGAGCCAAAATGAACTTTTTATGGCTTTAAATGCATTTTCAGCCTGATTGTACACTTCAGGTGAAAATGTCAAAATCTTCAAAATGAGCAAAAGCACAATGAAATTAATGCTTGAATCATCTTCATTTTGCTAAAATACACTAATGACAGCAAAAAGTTTGAGTCTACAACATTTAGTTAAGGTGTGAGAGCCAAAATGAACTTTTTATGGCTTTAAATGCATTTTCAGCCTGATTGTACACTTCAGGTGAAAATGTCAAAATCTTCAAAATGAGCAAAAGCACAATGAAATTAATGCTTGAATCATCTTCATTTTGCTAACATACACTAATGACAGCAAAAAGTTTGAGTCTACAACATTTAGTTAAGGTGTGAGAGCCAAAATGAACTTTTTATGGCTTTAAATGCATTTTCAGCCCGATTGTACACTTCAGGTGAAAATGTCAAAATCTTCAAAATGAGCAAAAGCACAATAAAATTAATGCTTGAATCATCTTCATTTTGCTAAAATATACTAATGACAGCAAAAAGTTTGAGTCTACAACATTTAGTTAAGGTGTGAGAGCCAAAATGAACTTTTTATTGCTTTAAACGCGTTTTCAGCCCCTAATTGTACACTTCAGGTGAAAATGTCAAAATCTTCAAAATGAGCAAAAGCACAATGAAATTAATGCTTGAATCATCTTCATTTTGCTAAAATACACTAATGACAGCAAAAAGTTTGAGTCTACAACATTTAGTTAAGGTGTGAGAGCCAAAATGAACTTTTTATGGCTTTAAATGCATTTTCAGCCTGATTGTACACTTCAGGTGAAAATGTCAAAATCTTCAAAATGAGCAAAAGCACAATGAAATTAATGCTTGAATCATCTTCATTTTGCTAAAATACACTAATGACAGCAAAAAGTTTGAGTCTACAACATTTAGTTAAGGTGTGAGAGCCAAAATGAACTTTTTATGGCTTTAAATGCATTTTCAGCCTGATTGTACACTTCAGGTGAAAATGTCAAAATCTTCAAAATGAGCAAAAGCACAATGAAATTAATGCTTGAATCATCTTCATTTTGCTAACATACACTAATGACAGCAAAAAGTTTGAGTCTACAACATTTAGTTAAGGTGTGAGAGCCAAAATGAACTTTTTATGGCTTTAAATGCATTTTCAGCCCGATTGTACACTTCAGGTGAAAATGTCAAAATCTTCAAAATGAGCAAAAGCACAATAAAATTAATGCTTGAATCATCTTCATTTTGCTAAAATATACTAATGACAGCAAAAAGTTTGAGTCTACAACATTTAGTTAAGGTGTGAGAGCCAAAATGAACTTTTTATTGCTTTAAACGGGTTTTCAGCCCCTAATTGTACACTTCAGGTGAAAATGTCAAAATCTTCAAAATGAGCAAAAGCACAATGAAATTAATGCTTGAATCATCTTCATTTTGCTAAAATACACTAATGACAGCAAAAAGTTTGAGTCTACAACATTTAGTTAAGGTGTGAGAGCCAAAATGAACTTTTTATGGCTTTAAATGCATTTTCAGCCTGATTGTACACTTCAGGTGAAAATGTCAAAATCTTCAAAATGAGCAAAAGCACAATGAAATTAATGCTTGAATCATCTTCATTTTGCTAAAATACACTAATGACAGCAAAAAGTTTGAGTCTACAACATTTAGTTAAGGTGTGAGAGCCAAAATGAACTTTTTATGGCTTTAAATGCATTTTCAGCCTGATTGTACACTTCAGGTGAAAATGTCAAAATCTTCAAAATGAGCAAAAGCACAATGAAATTAATGCTTGAATCATCTTCATTTTGCTAACATACACTAATGACAGCAAAAAGTTTGAGTCTACAACATTTAGTTAAGGTGTGAGAGCCAAAATGAACTTTTTATGGCTTTAAATGCATTTTCAGCCCGATTGTACACTTCAGGTGAAAATGTCAAAATCTTCAAAATGAGCAAAAGCACAATAAAATTAATGCTTGAATCATCTTCATTTTGCTAAAATATACTAATGACAGCAAAAAGTTTGAGTCTACAACATTTAGTTAAGGTGTGAGAGCCAAAATGAACTTTTTATTGCTTTAAACGCGTTTTCAGCCCCTAATTGTACACTTCAGGTGAAAATGTCAAAATCTTCAAAATGAGCAAAAGCACAATGAAATTAATGCTTGAATCATCTTCATTTTGCTAAAATACACTAATGACAGCAAAAAGTTTGAGTCTACAACATTTAGTTAAGGTGTGAGAGCCAAAATGAACTTTTTATGGCTTTAAATGCATTTTCAGCCTGATTGTACACTTCAGGTGAAAATGTCAAAATCTTCAAAATGAGCAAAAGCACAATGAAATTAATGCTTGAATCATCTTCATTTTGCTAAAATACACTAATGACAGCAAAAAGTTTGAGTCTACAACATTTAGTTAAGGTGTGAGAGCCAAAATGAACTTTTTATGGCTTTAAATGCATTTTCAGCCTGATTGTACACTTCAGGTGAAAATGTCAAAATCTTCAAAATGAGCAAAAGCACAATGAAATTAATGCTTGAATCATCTTCATTTTGCTAACATACACTAATGACAGCAAAAAGTTTGAGTCTACAACATTTAGTTAAGGTGTGAGAGCCAAAATGAACTTTTTATGGCTTTAAATGCATTTTCAGCCCGATTGTACACTTCAGGTGAAAATGTCAAAATCTTCAAAATGAGCAAAAGCACAATAAAATTAATGCTTGAATCATCTTCATTTTGCTAAAATATACTAATGACAGCAAAAAGTTTGAGTCTACAACATTTAGTTAAGGTGTGAGAGCCAAAATGAACTTTTTATTGCTTTAAACGGGTTTTCAGCCCCTAATTGTACACTTCAGGTGAAAATGTCAAAATCTTCAAAATGAGCAAAAGCACAATGAAATTAATGCTTGAATCATCTTCATTTTGCTAAAATACACTAATGACAGCAAAAAGTTTGAGTCTACAACATTTAGTTAAGGTGTGAGAGCCAAAATGAACTTTTTATGGCTTTAAATGCATTTTCAGCCTGATTGTACACTTCAGGTGAAAATGTCAAAATCTTCAAAATGAGCAAAAGCACAATGAAATTAATGCTTGAATCATCTTCATTTTGCTAACATACACTAATGACAGCAAAAAGTTTGAGTCTACAACAATTAGTTAAGGTGTGAGAGCCAAAATGAACTTTTTATGGCTTTAAATGCATTTTCAGCCCGATTGTACACTTCAGGTGAAAATGTCAAAATCTTCAAAATGAGCAAAAGCACAATAAAATTAATGCTTGAATCATCTTCATTTTGCTAAAATATACTAATGACAGCAAAAAGTTTGAATCTACAACATTTAGTTAAGGTGTGAGAGCCAAAATGAACTTTTTATTGCTTTAAATGCATTTTCAGCCCGATTGTACACTTCAGGTGAAAATGTCAAAATCTTCAAAATGAGCAAAAGCACAATGAAATTAATGCTTGAATCATCTTCATTTTGCTAACATACACTAATGACAGCAAAAAGTTTGAGTCTACAACATTTAGTTAAGGTGTGAGAGCCAAAATGAACTTTTTATGGCTTTAAATGCATTTTCAGCCCGATTGTACACTTCAGGTGAAAATGTCAAAATCTTCAAAATGAGCAAAAGCACAATAAAATTAATGCTTGAATCATCTTCATTTTGCTAAAATATACTAATGACAGCAAAAAGTTTGAGTCTACAACATTTAGTTAAGGTGTGAGAGCCAAAATGAACTTTTTATTGCTTTAAATGCATTTTCAGCCTGATTGTACACTTCAGGTGAAAATGTCAAAATCTTCAAAATGAGCAAAAGCACAATGAAATTAATGCTTGAATCATCTTCATTTTGCTAAAATACACTAATGACAGCAAAAAGTTTGAGTCTACAACATTTAGTTAAGGTGTGAGAGCCAAAATGAACTTTTTATGGCTTTAAATGCATTTTCAGCCTGATTGTACACTTCAGGTGAAAATGTCAAAATCTTCAAAATGAGCAAAAGCACAATGAAATTAATGCTTGAATCATCTTCATTTTGCTAACATACACTAATGACAGCAAAAAGTTTGAGTCTACAACATTTAGTTAAGGTGTGAGAGCCAAAATGAACTTTTTATGGCTTTAAATGCATTTTCAGCCCGATTGTACACTTCAGGTGAAAATGTCAAAATCTTCAAAATGAGCAAAAGCACAATAAAATTAATGCTTGAATCATCTTCATTTTGCTAAAATATACTAATGACAGCAAAAAGTTTGAGTCTACAACATTTAGTTAAGGTGTGAGAGCCAAAATGAACTTTTTATTGCTTTAAACGGGTTTTCAGCCCCTAATTGTACACTTCAGGTGAAAATGTCAAAATCTTCAAAATGAGCAAAAGCACAATGAAATTAATGCTTGAATCATCTTCATTTTGCTAAAATACACTAATGACAGCAAAAAGTTTGAGTCTACAACATTTAGTTAAGGTGTGAGAGCCAAAATGAACTTTTTATGGCTTTAAATGCATTTTCAGCCTGATTGTACACTTCAGGTGAAAATGTCAAAATCTTCAAAATGAGCAAAAGCACAATGAAATTAATGCTTGAATCATCTTCATTTTGCTAACATACACTAATGACAGCAAAAAGTTTGAGTCTACAACAATTAGTTAAGGTGTGAGAGCCAAAATGAACTTTTTATGGCTTTAAATGCATTTTCAGCCCGATTGTACACTTCAGGTGAAAATGTCAAAATCTTCAAAATGAGCAAAAGCACAATAAAATTAATGCTTGAATCATCTTCATTTTGCTAAAATATACTAATGACAGCAAAAAGTTTGAATCTACAACATTTAGTTAAGGTGTGAGAGCCAAAATGAACTTTTTATTGCTTTAAATGCATTTTCAGCCCGATTGTACACTTCAGGTGAAAATGTCAAAATCTTCAAAATGAGCAAAAGCACAATGAAATTAATGCTTGAATCATCTTCATTTTGCTAACATACACTAATGACAGCAAAAAGTTTGAGTCTACAACATTTAGTTAAGGTGTGAGAGCCAAAATGAACTTTTTATGGCTTTAAATGCATTTTCAGCCCGATTGTACACTTCAGGTGAAAATGTCAAAATCTTCAAAATGAGCAAAAGCACAATAAAATTAATGCTTGAATCATCTTCATTTTGCTAAAATATACTAATGACAGCAAAAAGTTTGAGTCTACAACATTTAGTTAAGGTGTGAGAGCCAAAATGAACTTTTTATTGCTTTAAACGCGTTTTCAGCCCCTAATTGTACACTTCAGGTGAAAATGTCAAAATCTTCAAAATGAGCAAAAGCACAATGAAATTAATGCTTGAATCATCTTCATTTTGCTAACATACACTAATGACAGCAAAAAGTTTGAGTCTACAACATTTAGTTAAGGTGTGAGAGCCAAAATGAACTTTTTATGGCTTTAAATGCATTTTCAGCCCGATTGTACACTTCAGGTGAAAATGTCAAAATCTTCAAAATGAGCAAAAGCACAATAAAATTAATGCTTGAATCATCTTCATTTTGCTAAAATATACTAATGACAGCAAAAAGTTTGAGTCTACAACATTTAGTTAAGGTGTGAGAGCCAAAATGAACTTTTTATTGCTTTAAACGGGTTTTCAGCCCCTAATTGTACACTTCAGGTGAAAATGTCAAAATCTTCAAAATGAGCAAAAGCACAATGAAATTAATGCTTGAATCATCTTCATTTTGCTAAAATACACTAATGACAGCAAAAAGTTTGAGTCTACAACATTTAGTTAAGGTGTGAGAGCCAAAATGAACTTTTTATGGCTTTAAATGCATTTTCAGCCTGATTGTACACTTCAGGTGAAAATGTCAAAATCTTCAAAATGAGCAAAAGCACAATGAAATTAATGCTTGAATCATCTTCATTTTGCTAACATACACTAATGACAGCAAAAAGTTTGAGTCTACAACAATTAGTTAAGGTGTGAGAGCCAAAATGAACTTTTTATGGCTTTAAATGCATTTTCAGCCCGATTGTACACTTCAGGTGAAAATGTCAAAATCTTCAAAATGAGCAAAAGCACAATAAAATTAATGCTTGAATCATCTTCATTTTGCTAAAATATACTAATGACAGCAAAAAGTTTGAATCTACAACATTTAGTTAAGGTGTGAGAGCCAAAATGAACTTTTTATTGCTTTAAATGCATTTTCAGCCCGATTGTACACTTCAGGTGAAAATGTCAAAATCTTCAAAATGAGCAAAAGCACAATGAAATTAATGCTTGAATCATCTTCATTTTGCTAACATATACTAATGGCAGCAAAAAGTTTGAGTCTACAACATTTAGTTAAGGTGTGAGAGCCAAAATGAACTTTTTATTGCTTTAAACGCGTTTTCAGCCCCTAATTGTACACTTCAGGTGAAAATGTCAAAATCTTCAAAATGAGCAAAAGCACAATGAAATTAATGCTTGAATCATCTTCATTTTGCTAAAATACACTAATGACAGCAAAAAGTTTGAGTCTACAACATTTAGTTAAGGTGTGAGAGCCAAAATGAACTTTTTATGGCTTTAAATGCATTTTCAGCCTGATTGTACACTTCAGGTGAAAATGTCAAAATCTTCAAAATGAGCAAAAGCACAATGAAATTAATGCTTGAATCATCTTCATTTTGCTAAAATACACTAATGACAGCAAAAAGTTTGAGTCTACAACATTTAGTTAAGGTGTGAGAGCCAAAATGAACTTTTTATGGCTTTAAATGCATTTTCAGCCTGATTGTACACTTCAGGTGAAAATGTCAAAATCTTCAAAATGAGCAAAAGCACAATGAAATTAATGCTTGAATCATCTTCATTTTGCTAACATACACTAATGACAGCAAAAAGTTTGAGTCTACAACATTTAGTTAAGGTGTGAGAGCCAAAATGAACTTTTTATGGCTTTAAATGCATTTTCAGCCCGATTGTACACTTCAGGTGAAAATGTCAAAATCTTCAAAATGAGCAAAAGCACAATAAAATTAATGCTTGAATCATCTTCATTTTGCTAAAATATACTAATGACAGCAAAAAGTTTGAGTCTACAACATTTAGTTAAGGTGTGAGAGCCAAAATGAACTTTTTATTGCTTTAAACGGGTTTTCAGCCCCTAATTGTACACTTCAGGTGAAAATGTCAAAATCTTCAAAATGAGCAAAAGCACAATGAAATTAATGCTTGAATCATCTTCATTTTGCTAAAATACACTAATGACAGCAAAAAGTTTGAGTCTACAACATTTAGTTAAGGTGTGAGAGCCAAAATGAACTTTTTATGGCTTTAAATGCATTTTCAGCCTGATTGTACACTTCAGGTGAAAATGTCAAAATCTTCAAAATGAGCAAAAGCACAATGAAATTAATGCTTGAATCATCTTCATTTTGCTAACATACACTAATGACAGCAAAAAGTTTGAGTCTACAACAATTAGTTAAGGTGTGAGAGCCAAAATGAACTTTTTATTGCTTTAAACGCGTTTTCAGCCCCTAATTGTACACTTCAGGTGAAAATGTCAAAATCTTCAAAATGAGCAAAAGCACAATGAAATTAATGCTTGAATCATCTTCATTTTGCTAAAATACACTAATGACAGCAAAAAGTTTGAGTCTACAACATTTAGTTAAGGTGTGAGAGCCAAAATGAACTTTTTATGGCTTTAAATGCATTTTCAGCCTGATTGTACACTTCAGGTGAAAATGTCAAAATCTTCAAAATGAGCAAAAGCACAATGAAATTAATGCTTGAATCATCTTCATTTTGCTAAAATACACTAATGACAGCAAAAAGTTTGAGTCTACAACATTTAGTTAAGGTGTGAGAGCCAAAATGAACTTTTTATGGCTTTAAATGCATTTTCAGCCTGATTGTACACTTCAGGTGAAAATGTCAAAATCTTCAAAATGAGCAAAAGCACAATGAAATTAATGCTTGAATCATCTTCATTTTGCTAAAATACACTAATGACAGCAAAAAGTTTGAGTCTACAACATTTAGTTAAGGTGTGAGAGCCAAAATGAACTTTTTATGGCTTTAAATGCATTTTCAGCCTGATTGTACACTTCAGGTGAAAATGTCAAAATCTTCAAAATGAGCAAAAGCACAATGAAATTAATGCTTGAATCATCTTCATTTTGCTAACATACACTAATGACAGCAAAAAGTTTGAGTCTACAACAATTAGTTAAGGTGTGAGAGCCAAAATGAACTTTTTATGGCTTTAAATGCATTTTCAGCCCGATTGTACACTTCAGGTGAAAATGTCAAAATCTTCAAAATGAGCAAAAGCACAATGAAATTAATGCTTGAATCATCTTCATTTTGCTAACATACACTAATGACAGCAAAAAGTTTGAGTCTACAACATTTAGTTAAGGTGTGAGAGCCAAAATGAACTTTTTATGGCTTTAAATGCATTTTCAGCCCGATTGTACACTTCAGGTGAAAATGTCAAAATCTTCAAAATGAGCAAAAGCACAATAAAATTAATGCTTGAATCATCTTCATTTTGCTAAAATATACTAATGGCAGCAAAAAGTTTGAGTCTACAACATTTAGTTAAGGTGTGAGAGCCAAAATGAACTTTTTATTGCTTTAAACGCGTTTTCAGCCCCTAATTGTACACTTCAGGTGAAAATGTCAAAATCTTCAAAATGAGCAAAAGCACAATGAAATTAATGCTTGAATCATCTTCATTTTGCTAAAATACACTAATGACAGCAAAAAGTTTGAGTCTACAACATTTAGTTAAGGTGTGAGAGCCAAAATGAACTTTTTATGGCTTTAAATGCATTTTCAGCCTGATTGTACACTTCAGGTGAAAATGTCAAAATCTTCAAAATGAGCAAAAGCACAATGAAATTAATGCTTGAATCATCTTCATTTTGCTAAAATACACTAATGACAGCAAAAAGTTTGAGTCTACAACATTTAGTTAAGGTGTGAGAGCCAAAATGAACTTTTTATGGCTTTAAATGCATTTTCAGCCTGATTGTACACTTCAGGTGAAAATGTCAAAATCTTCAAAATGAGCAAAAGCACAATGAAATTAATGCTTGAATCATCTTCATTTTGCTAAAATACACTAATGACAGCAAAAAGTTTGAGTCTACAACATTTAGTTAAGGTGTGAGAGCCAAAATGAACTTTTTATGGCTTTAAATGCATTTTCAGCCTGATTGTACACTTCAGGTGAAAATGTCAAAATCTTCAAAATGAGCAAAAGCACAATGAAATTAATGCTTGAATCATCTTCATTTTGCTAAAATACACTAATGACAGCAAACAGTTTGAGTCTACAACATTTAGTTAAGGTGTGAGAGCCAAAATGAACTTTTTATGGCTTTAAATGCATTTTCAGCCTGATTGTACACTTCAGGTGAAAATGTCAAAATCTTCAAAATGAGCAAAAGCACAATGAAATTAATGCTTGAATCATCTTCATTTTGCTAACATACACTAATGACAGCAAAAAGTTTGAGTCTACAACAATTAGTTAAGGTGTGAGAGCCAAAATGAACTTTTTATGGCTTTAAATGCATTTTCAGCCCGATTGTACACTTCAGGTGAAAATGTCAAAATCTTCAAAATGAGCAAAAGCACAATGAAATTAATGCTTGAATCATCTTCATTTTGCTAACATACACTAATGACAGCAAAAAGTTTGAGTCTACAACATTTAGTTAAGGTGTGAGAGCCAAAATGAACTTTTTATGGCTTTAAATGCATTTTCAGCCCGATTGTACACTTCAGGTGAAAATGTCAAAATCTTCAAAATGAGCAAAAGCACAATAAAATTAATGCTTGAATCATCTTCATTTTGCTAAAATATACTAATGGCAGCAAAAAGTTTGAGTCTACAACATTTAGTTAAGGTGTGAGAGCCAAAATGAACTTTTTATTGCTTTAAACGCGTTTTCAGCCCCTAATTGTACACTTCAGGTGAAAATGTCAAAATCTTCAAAATGAGCAAAAGCACAATGAAATTAATGCTTGAATCATCTTCATTTTGCTAAAATACACTAATGACAGCAAAAAGTTTGAGTCTACAACATTTAGTTAAGGTGTGAGAGCCAAAATGAACTTTTTATGGCTTTAAATGCATTTTCAGCCTGATTGTACACTTCAGGTGAAAATGTCAAAATCTTCAAAATGAGCAAAAGCACAATGAAATTAATGCTTGAATCATCTTCATTTTGCTAAAATACACTAATGACAGCAAAAAGTTTGAGTCTACAACATTTAGTTAAGGTGTGAGAGCCAAAATGAACTTTTTATGGCTTTAAATGCATTTTCAGCCTGATTGTACACTTCAGGTGAAAATGTCAAAATCTTCAAAATGAGCAAAAGCACAATGAAATTAATGCTTGAATCATCTTCATTTTGCTAAAATACACTAATGACAGCAAAAAGTTTGAGTCTACAACATTTAGTTAAGGTGTGAGAGCCAAAATGAACTTTTTATGGCTTTAAATGCATTTTCAGCCTGATTGTACACTTCAGGTGAAAATGTCAAAATCTTCAAAATGAGCAAAAGCACAATGAAATTAATGCTTGAATCATCTTCATTTTGCTAAAATACACTAATGACAGCAAAAAGTTTGAGTCTACAACATTTAGTTAAGGTGTGAGAGCCAAAATGAACTTTTTATGGCTTTAAATGCATTTTCAGCCTGATTGTACACTTCAGGTGAAAATGTCAAAATCTTCAAAATGAGCAAAAGCACAATGAAATTAATGCTTGAATCATCTTCATTTTGCTAACATACACTAATGACAGCAAAAAGTTTGAGTCTACAACAATTAGTTAAGGTGTGAGAGCCAAAATGAACTTTTTATGGCTTTAAATGCATTTTCAGCCCGATTGTACACTTCAGGTGAAAATGTCAAAATCTTCAAAATGAGCAAAAGCACAATGAAATTAATGCTTGAATCATCTTCATTTTGCTAACATACACTAATGACAGCAAAAAGTTTGAGTCTACAACATTTAGTTAAGGTGTGAGAGCCAAAATGAACTTTTTATGGCTTTAAATGCATTTTCAGCCCGATTGTACACTTCAGGTGAAAATGTCAAAATCTTCAAAATGAGCAAAAGCACAATAAAATTAATGCTTGAATCATCTTCATTTTGCTAAAATATACTAATGGCAGCAAAAAGTTTGAGTCTACAACATTTAGTTAAGGTGTGAGAGCCAAAATGAACTTTTTATTGCTTTAAACGCGTTTTCAGCCCCTAATTGTACACTTCAGGTGAAAATGTCAAAATCTTCAAAATGAGCAAAAGCACAATGAAATTAATGCTTGAATCATCTTCATTTTGCTAAAATACACTAATGACAGCAAAAAGTTTGAGTCTACAACATTTAGTTAAGGTGTGAGAGCCAAAATGAACTTTTTATGGCTTTAAATGCATTTTCAGCCTGATTGTACACTTCAGGTGAAAATGTCAAAATCTTCAAAATGAGCAAAAGCACAATGAAATTAATGCTTGAATCATCTTCATTTTGCTAACATACACTAATGACAGCAAAAAGTTTGAGTCTACAACAATTAGTTAAGGTGTGAGAGCCAAAATGAACTTTTTATGGCTTTAAATGCATTTTCAGCCCGATTGTACACTTCAGGTGAAAATGTCAAAATCTTCAAAATGAGCAAAAGCACAATAAAATTAATGCTTGAATCATCTTCATTTTGCTAAAATATACTAATGACAGCAAAAAGTTTGAATCTACAACATTTAGTTAAGGTGTGAGAGCCAAAATGAACTTTTTATTGCTTTAAATGCATTTTCAGCCCGATTGTACACTTCAGGTGAAAATGTCAAAATCTTCAAAATGAGCAAAAGCACAATGAAATTAATGCTTGAATCATCTTCATTTTGCTAA
This sequence comes from Leptonotus elevatus, assembly GCF_054856555.1. Lineage (NCBI taxonomy): Eukaryota > Metazoa > Chordata > Actinopteri > Syngnathiformes > Syngnathidae > Leptonotus > Leptonotus elevatus. The sequence continues at coordinate 21,276 of NW_028233549.1, read as the reverse complement.
CATACACTAATGACAGCAAAAAGTTTGAGTCTACAACATTTAGTTAAGGTGTGAGAGCCAAAATGAACTTTTTATGGCTTTAAATGCATTTTCAGCCCGATTGTACACTTCAGGTGAAAATGTCAAAATCTTCAAAATGAGCAAAAGCACAATAAAATTAATGCTTGAATCATCTTCATTTTGCTAAAATATACTAATGACAGCAAAAAGTTTGAGTCTACAACATTTAGTTAAGGTGTGAGAGCCAAAATGAACTTTTTATTGCTTTAAACGCGTTTTCAGCCCCTAATTGTACACTTCAGGTGAAAATGTCAAAATCTTCAAAATGAGCAAAAGCACAATGAAATTAATGCTTGAATCATCTTCATTTTGCTAAAATACACTAATGACAGCAAAAAGTTTGAGTCTACAACATTTAGTTAAGGTGTGAGAGCCAAAATGAACTTTTTATGGCTTTAAATGCATTTTCAGCCTGATTGTACACTTCAGGTGAAAATGTCAAAATCTTCAAAATGAGCAAAAGCACAATGAAATTAATGCTTGAATCATCTTCATTTTGCTAACATACACTAATGACAGCAAAAAGTTTGAGTCTACAACATTTAGTTAAGGTGTGAGAGCCAAAATGAACTTTTAATGGCTTTAAATGCATTTTCAGCCCGATTGTACACTTCAGGTGAAAATGTCAAAATCTTCAAAATGAGCAAAAGCACAATAAAATTAATGCTTGAATCATCTTCATTTTGCTAAAATATACTAATGGCAGCAAAAAGTTTGAGTCTACAACATTTAGTTAAGGTGTGAGAGCCAAAATGAACTTTTTATTGCTTTAAACGCGTTTTCAGCCCCTAATTGTACACTTCAGGTGAAAATGTCAAAATCTTCAAAATGAGCAAAAGCACAATGAAATTAATGCTTGAATCATCTTCATTTTGCTAAAATACACTAATGACAGCAAAAAGTTTGAGTCTACAACATTTAGTTAAGGTGTGAGAGCCAAAATGAACTTTTTATGGCTTTAAATGCATTTTCAGCCTGATTGTACACTTCAGGTGAAAATGTCAAAATCTTCAAAATGAGCAAAAGCACAATGAAATTAATGCTTGAATCATCTTCATTTTGCTAAAATACACTAATGACAGCAAAAAGTTTGAGTCTACAACATTTAGTTAAGGTGTGAGAGCCAAAATGAACTTTTTATGGCTTTAAATGCATTTTCAGCCTGATTGTACACTTCAGGTGAAAATGTCAAAATCTTCAAAATGAGCAAAAGCACAATGAAATTAATGCTTGAATCATCTTCATTTTGCTAACATACACTAATGACAGCAAAAAGTTTGAGTCTACAACAATTAGTTAAGGTGTGAGAGCCAAAATGAACTTTTTATGGCTTTAAATGCATTTTCAGCCCGATTGTACACTTCAGGTGAAAATGTCAAAATCTTCAAAATGAGCAAAAGCACAATAAAATTAATGCTTGAATCATCTTCATTTTGCTAAAATATACTAATGGCAGCAAAAAGTTTGAGTCTACAACATTTAGTTAAGGTGTGAGAGCCAAAATGAACTTTTTATTGCTTTAAACGCGTTTTCAGCCCCTAATTGTACACTTCAGGTGAAAATGTCAAAATCTTCAAAATGAGCAAAAGCACAATGAAATTAATGCTTGAATCATCTTCATTTTGCTAAAATACACTAATGACAGCAAAAAGTTTGAATCTACAACATTTAGTTAAGGTGTGAGAGCCAAAATGAACTTTTTATTGCTTTAAATGCATTTTCAGCCCGATTGTACACTTCAGGTGAAAATGTCAAAATCTTCAAAATGAGCAAAAGCACAATGAAATTAATGCTTGAATCATCTTCATTTTGCTAAAATACACCAATGACAGCAAAAAGTTTGAGTCTACAACATTTAGTTAAGGTGTGAGAGCCAAAATGAACTTTTTATTGCTTTAAACGCGTTTTCAGCCCCTAATTGTACACTTCAGGTGAAAATGTCAAAATCTTCAAAATGAGCAAAAGCACAATGAAATTAATGCTTGAATCATCTTCATTTTGCTAAAATACACTAATGACAGCAAAAAGTTTGAGTCTACAACATTTAGTTAAGGTGTGAGAGCCAAAATGAACTTTTTATGGCTTTAAATGCATTTTCAGCCCGATTGTACACTTCAGGTGAAAATGTCAAAATCTTCAAAATGAGCAAAAGCACAATAAAATTAATGCTTGAATCATCTTCATTTTGCTAAAATATACTAATGACAGCAAAAAGTTTGAGTCTACAACATTTAGTTAAGGTGTGAGAGCCAAAATGAACTTTTTATTGCTTTAAACGCGTTTTCAGCCCCTAATTGTACACTTCAGGTGAAAATGTCAAAATCTTCAAAATGAGCAAAAGCACAATGAAATTAATGCTTGAATCATCTTCATTTTGCTAAAATACACTAATGACAGCAAAAAGTTTGAGTCTACAACATTTAGTTAAGGTGTGAGAGCCAAAATGAACTTTTTATGGCTTTAAATGCATTTTCAGCCTGATTGTACACTTCAGGTGAAAATGTCAAAATCTTCAAAATGAGCAAAAGCACAATGAAATTAATGCTTGAATCATCTTCATTTTGCTAACATACACTAATGACAGCAAAAAGTTTGAGTCTACAACATTTAGTTAAGGTGTGAGAGCCAAAATGAACTTTTAATGGCTTTAAATGCATTTTCAGCCCGATTGTACACTTCAGGTGAAAATGTCAAAATCTTCAAAATGAGCAAAAGCACAATAAAATTAATGCTTGAATCATCTTCATTTTGCTAAAATATACTAATGGCAGCAAAAAGTTTGAGTCTACAACATTTAGTTAAGGTGTGAGAGCCAAAATGAACTTTTTATTGCTTTAAACGCGTTTTCAGCCCCTAATTGTACACTTCAGGTGAAAATGTCAAAATCTTCAAAATGAGCAAAAGCACAATGAAATTAATGCTTGAATCATCTTCATTTTGCTAAAATACACTAATGACAGCAAAAAGTTTGAGTCTACAACATTTAGTTAAGGTGTGAGAGCCAAAATGAACTTTTTATGGCTTTAAATGCATTTTCAGCCTGATTGTACACTTCAGGTGAAAATGTCAAAATCTTCAAAATGAGCAAAAGCACAATGAAATTAATGCTTGAATCATCTTCATTTTGCTAAAATACACTAATGACAGCAAAAAGTTTGAGTCTACAACATTTAGTTAAGGTGTGAGAGCCAAAATGAACTTTTTATGGCTTTAAATGCATTTTCAGCCTGATTGTACACTTCAGGTGAAAATGTCAAAATCTTCAAAATGAGCAAAAGCACAATGAAATTAATGCTTGAATCATCTTCATTTTGCTAACATACACTAATGACAGCAAAAAGTTTGAGTCTACAACAATTAGTTAAGGTGTGAGAGCCAAAATGAACTTTTTATGGCTTTAAATGCATTTTCAGCCCGATTGTACACTTCAGGTGAAAATGTCAAAATCTTCAAAATGAGCAAAAGCACAATAAAATTAATGCTTGAATCATCTTCATTTTGCTAAAATATACTAATGGCAGCAAAAAGTTTGAGTCTACAACATTTAGTTAAGGTGTGAGAGCCAAAATGAACTTTTTATTGCTTTAAACGCGTTTTCAGCCCCTAATTGTACACTTCAGGTGAAAATGTCAAAATCTTCAAAATGAGCAAAAGCACAATGAAATTAATGCTTGAATCATCTTCATTTTGCTAAAATACACTAATGACAGCAAAAAGTTTGAATCTACAACATTTAGTTAAGGTGTGAGAGCCAAAATGAACTTTTTATTGCTTTAAATGCATTTTCAGCCCGATTGTACACTTCAGGTGAAAATGTCAAAATCTTCAAAATGAGCAAAAGCACAATGAAATTAATGCTTGAATCATCTTCATTTTGCTAAAATACACCAATGACAGCAAAAAGTTTGAGTCTACAACATTTAGTTAAGGTGTGAGAGCCAAAATGAACTTTTTATTGCTTTAAACGCGTTTTCAGCCCCTAATTGTACACTTCAGGTGAAAATGTCAAAATCTTCAAAATGAGCAAAAGCACAATGAAATTAATGCTTGAATCATCTTCATTTTGCTAAAATACACTAATGACAGCAAAAAGTTTGAGTCTACAACATTTAGTTAAGGTGTGAGAGCCAAAATGAACTTTTTATTGCTTTAAATGCATTTTCAGCCCGATTGTACACTTCAGGTGAAAATGTCAAAATCTTCAAAATGAGCAAAAGCACAATGAAATTAATGCTTGAATCATCTTCATTTTGCTAACATACACTAATGACAGCAAAAAGTTTGAGTCTACAACAATTAGTTAAGGTGTGAGAGCCAAAATGAACTTTTTATGGCTTTAAATGCATTTTCAGCCCGATTGTACACTTCAGGTGAAAATGTCAAAATCTTCAAAATGAGCAAAAGCACAATGAAATTAATGCTTGAATCATCTTCATTTTGCTAACATACACTAATGACAGCAAAAAGTTTGAGTCTACAACATTTAGTTAAGGTGTGAGAGCCAAAATGAACTTTTTATGGCTTTAAATGCATTTTCAGCCCGATTGTACACTTCAGGTGAAAATGTCAAAATCTTCAAAATGAGCAAAAGCACAATAAAATTAATGCTTGAATCATCTTCATTTTGCTAAAATATACTAATGGCAGCAAAAAGTTTGAGTCTACAACATTTAGTTAAGGTGTGAGAGCCAAAATGAACTTTTTATTGCTTTAAACGCGTTTTCAGCCCCTAATTGTACACTTCAGGTGAAAATGTCAAAATCTTCAAAATGAGCAAAAGCACAATGAAATTAATGCTTGAATCATCTTCATTTTGCTAAAATACACTAATGACAGCAAAAAGTTTGAGTCTACAACATTTAGTTAAGGTGTGAGAGCCAAAATGAACTTTTTATTGCTTTAAATGCATTTTCAGCCCGATTGTACACTTCAGGTGAAAATGTCAAAATCTTCAAAATGAGCAAAAGCACAATGAAATTAATGCTTGAATCATCTTCATTTTGCTAACATACACTAATGACAGCAAAAAGTTTGAGTCTACAACATTTAGTTAAGGTGTGAGAGCCAAAATGAACTTTTAATGGCTTTAAATGCATTTTCAGCCCGATTGTACACTTCAGGTGAAAATGTCAAAATCTTCAAAATGAGCAAAAGCACAATAAAATTAATGCTTGAATCATCTTCATTTTGCTAAAATATACTAATGACAGCAAAAAGTTTGAGTCTACAACATTTAGTTAAGGTGTGAGAGCCAAAATGAACTTTTTATTGCTTTAAACGCGTTTTCAGCCCCTAATTGTACACTTCAGGTGAAAATGTCAAAATCTTCAAAATGAGCAAAAGCACAATGAAATTAATGCTTGAATCATCTTCATTTTGCTAAAATACACTAATGACAGCAAAAAGTTTGAGTCTACAACATTTAGTTAAGGTGTGAGAGCCAAAATGAACTTTTTATGGCTTTAAATGCATTTTCAGCCTGATTGTACACTTCAGGTGAAAATGTCAAAATCTTCAAAATGAGCAAAAGCACAATGAAATTAATGCTTGAATCATCTTCATTTTGCTAACATACACTAATGACAGCAAAAAGTTTGAGTCTACAACATTTAGTTAAGGTGTGAGAGCCAAAATGAACTTTTTATGGCTTTAAATGCATTTTCAGCCCGATTGTACACTTCAGGTGAAAATGTCAAAATCTTCAAAATGAGCAAAAGCACAATAAAATTAATGCTTGAATCATCTTCATTTTGCTAAAATATACTAATGGCAGCAAAAAGTTTGAGTCTACAACATTTAGTTAAGGTGTGAGAGCCAAAATGAACTTTTTATTGCTTTAAACGCGTTTTCAGCCCCTAATTGTACACTTCAGGTGAAAATGTCAAAATCTTCAAAATGAGCAAAAGCACAATGAAATTAATGCTTGAATCATCTTCATTTTGCTAAAATACACTAATGACAGCAAAAAGTTTGAGTCTACAACATTTAGTTAAGGTGTGAGAGCCAAAATGAACTTTTTATGGCTTTAAATGCATTTTCAGCCTGATTGTACACTTCAGGTGAAAATGTCAAAATCTTCAAAATGAGCAAAAGCACAATGAAATTAATGCTTGAATCATCTTCATTTTGCTAAAATACACTAATGACAGCAAAAAGTTTGAGTCTACAACATTTAGTTAAGGTGTGAGAGCCAAAATGAACTTTTTATGGCTTTAAATGCATTTTCAGCCTGATTGTACACTTCAGGTGAAAATGTCAAAATCTTCAAAATGAGCAAAAGCACAATGAAATTAATGCTTGAATCATCTTCATTTTGCTAAAATACACTAATGACAGCAAAAAGTTTGAGTCTACAACATTTAGTTAAGGTGTGAGAGCCAAAATGAACTTTTTATGGCTTTAAATGCATTTTCAGCCTGATTGTACACTTCAGGTGAAAATGTCAAAATCTTCAAAATGAGCAAAAGCACAATGAAATTAATGCTTGAATCATCTTCATTTTGCTAACATACACTAATGACAGCAAAAAGTTTGAGTCTACAACATTTAGTTAAGGTGTGAGAGCCAAAATGAACTTTTTATGGCTTTAAATGCATTTTCAGCCCGATTGTACACTTCAGGTGAAAATGTCAAAATCTTCAAAATGAGCAAAAGCACAATAAAATTAATGCTTGAATCATCTTCATTTTGCTAAAATATACTAATGACAGCAAAAAGTTTGAGTCTACAACATTTAGTTAAGGTGTGAGAGCCAAAATGAACTTTTTATGGCTTTAAATGCATTTTCAGCCCGATTGTACACTTCAGGTGAAAATGTCAAAATCTTCAAAATGAGCAAAAGCACAATGAAATTAATGCTTGAATCATCTTCATTTTGCTAAAATATACTAATGACAGCAAAAAGTTTGAGTCTACAACATTTAGTTAAGGTGTGAGAGCCAAAATGAACTTTTTATGGCTTTAAATGCATTTTCAGCCCGATTGTACACTTCAGGTGAAAATGTCAAAATCTTCAAAATGAGCAAAAGCACAATAAAATTAATGCTTGAATCATCTTCATTTTGCTAACATACACTAATGACAGCAAAAAGTTTGAGTCTACAACATTTAGTTAAGGTGTGAGAGCCAAAATGAACTTTTTATGGCTTTAAATGCATTTTCAGCCTGATTGTACACTTCAGGTTAAAATGTCAAAATCTTCAAAATGAGCAAAAGCACAATGAAATTAATGCTTGAATCATCTTCATTTTGCTAACATACACTAATGACAGCAAAAAGTTTGAGTCTACAACATTTAGTTAAGGTGTGAGAGCCAAAATGAACTTTTTATTGCTTTAAACGCGTTTTCAGCCCCTAATTGTACACTTCAGGTGAAAATGTCAAAATCTTCAAAATGAGCAAAAGCACAATGAAATTAATGCTTGAATCATCTTCATTTTGCTAAAATACACTAATGACAGCAAAAAGTTTGAGTCTACAACATTTAGTTAAGGTGTGAGAGCCAAAATGAACTTTTTATGGCTTTAAATGCATTTTCAGCCTGATTGTACACTTCAGGTGAAAATGTCAAAATCTTCAAAATGAGCAAAAGCACAATGAAATTAATGCTTGAATCATCTTCATTTTGCTAAAATACACTAATGACAGCAAAAAGTTTGAGTCTACACCATTTAGTTAAGGTGTGAGAGCCAAAATGAACTTTTTATGGCTTTAAATGCATTTTCAGCCTGATTGTACACTTCAGGTGAAAATGTCAAAATCTTCAAAATGAGCAAAAGCACAATGAAATTAATGCTTGAATCATCTTTATTTTGCTAACATACACTAATGACAGCAAAAAGTTTGAGTCTACAACATTTAGTTAAGGTGTGAGAGCCAAAATGAACTTTTTATTGCTTTAAACGCGTTTTCAGCCCCTAATTGTACACTTCAGGTGAAAATGTCAAAATCTTCAAAATGAGCAAAAGCACAATGAAATTAATGCTTGAATCATCTTCATTTTGCTAAAATACACTAATGACAGCAAAAAGTTTGAGTCTACAACATTTAGTTAAGGTGTGAGAGCCAAAATGAACTTTTTATGGCTTTAAATGCATTTTCAGCCTGATTGTACACTTCAGGTGAAAATGTCAAAATCTTCAAAATGAGCAAAAGCACAATGAAATTAATGCTTGAATCATCTTCATTTTGCTAACATACACTAATGACAGCAAAAAGTTTGAGTCTACAACATTTAGTTAAGGTGTGAGAGCCAAAATGAACTTTTTATGGCTTTAAATGCATTTTCAGCCCGATTGTACACTTCAGGTGAAAATGTCAAAATCTTCAAAATGAGCAAAAGCACAATAAAATTAATGCTTGAATCATCTTCATTTTGCTAAAATATACTAATGACAGCAAAAAGTTTGAGTCTACAACATTTAGTTAAGGTGTGAGAGCCAAAATGAACTTTTTATTGCTTTAAACGGGTTTTCAGCCCCTAATTGTACACTTCAGGTGAAAATGTCAAAATCTTCAAAATGAGCAAAAGCACAATGAAATTAATGCTTGAATCATCTTCATTTTGCTAAAATACACTAATGACAGCAAAAAGTTTGAGTCTACAACATTTAGTTAAGGTGTGAGAGCCAAAATGAACTTTTTATGGCTTTAAATGCATTTTCAGCCTGATTGTACACTTCAGGTGAAAATGTCAAAATCTTCAAAATGAGCAAAAGCACAATGAAATTAATGCTTGAATCATCTTCATTTTGCTAAAATACACTAATGACAGCAAAAAGTTTGAGTCTACACCATTTAGTTAAGGTGTGAGAGCCAAAATGAACTTTTTATGGCTTTAAATGCATTTTCAGCCTGATTGTACACTTCAGGTGAAAATGTCAAAATCTTCAAAATGAGCAAAAGCACAATGAAATTAATGCTTGAATCATCTTCATTTTGCTAACATACACTAATGACAGCAAAAAGTTTGAGTCTACAACATTTAGTTAAGGTGTGAGAGCCAAAATGAACTTTTTATGGCTTTAAATGCATTTTCAGCCTGATTGTACACTTCAGGTGAAAATGTCAAAATCTTCAAAATGAGCAAAAGCACAATGAAATTAATGCTTGAATCATCTTCATTTTGCTAACATACACTAATGACAGCAAAAAGTTTGAGTCTACAACATTTAGTTAAGGTGTGAGAGCCAAAATGAACTTTTTATGGCTTTAAATGCATTTTCAGCCCGATTGTACACTTCAGGTGAAAATGTCAAAATCTTCAAAATGAGCAAAAGCACAATAAAATTAATGCTTGAATCATCTTCATTTTGCTAAAATATACTAATGACAGCAAAAAGTTTGAGTCTACAACATTTAGTTAAGGTGTGAGAGCCAAAATGAACTTTTTATGGCTTTAAATGCATTTTCAGCCTGATTGTACACTTCAGGTGAAAATGTCAAAATCTTCAAAATGAGCAAAAGCACAATGAAATTAATGCTTGAATCATCTTCATTTTGCTAACATACACTAATGACAGCAAAAAGTTTGAGTCTACAACAATTAGTTAAGGTGTGAGAGCCAAAATGAACTTTTTATGGCTTTAAATGCATTTTCAGCCCGATTGTACACTTCAGGTGAAAATGTCAAAATCTTCAAAATGAGCAAAAGCACAATAAAATTAATGCTTGAATCATCTTCATTTTGCTAAAATATACTAATGACAGCAAAAAGTTTGAGTCTACAACATTTAGTTAAGGTGTGAGAGCCAAAATGAACTTTTTATTGCTTTAAACGCGTTTTCAGCCCCTAATTGTACACTTCAGGTGAAAATGTCAAAATCTTCAAAATGAGCAAAAGCACAATGAAATTAATGCTTGAATCATCTTCATTTTGCTAAAATACACTAATGACAACAAAAAGTTTGAGTCTACAACATTTAGTTAAGGTGTGAGAGCCAAAATGAACTTTTTATTGCTTTAAACGCGTTTTCAGCCCCTAATTGTACACTTCAGGTGAAAATGTCAAAATCTTCAAAATGAGCAAAAGCACAATGAAATTAATGCTTGAATCATCTTCATTTTGCTAAAATACACTAATGACAGCAAAAAGTTTGAGTCTACAACATTTAGTTAAGGTGTGAGAGCCAAAATGAACTTTTTATGGCTTTAAATGCATTTTCAGCCTGATTGTACACTTCAGGTGAAAATGTCAAAATCTTCAAAATGAGCAAAAGCACAATGAAATTAATGCTTGAATCATCTTCATTTTGCTAAAATACACTAATGACAGCAAAAAGTTTGAGTCTACAACATTTAGTTAAGGTGTGAGAGCCAAAATGAACTTTTTATGGCTTTAAATGCATTTTCAGCCTGATTGTACACTTCAGGTGAAAATGTCAAAATCTTCAAAATCAGCAAAAGCACAATGAAATTAATGCTTGAATCATCTTCATTTTGCTAAAATACACTAATGACAGCAAAAAGTTTGAGTCTACAACATTTAGTTAAGGTGTGAGAGCCAAAATGAACTTTTTATGGCTTTAAATGCATTTTCAGCCTGATTGTACACTTCAGGTGAAAATGTCAAAATCTTCAAAATGAGCAAAAGCACAATGAAATTAATGCTTGAATCATCTTCATTTTGCTAACATACACTAATGACAGCAAAAAGTTTGAGTCTACAACAATTAGTTAAGGTGTGAGAGCCAAAATGAACTTTTTATGGCTTTAAATGCATTTTCAGCCCGATTGTACACTTCAGGTGAAAATGTCAAAATCTTCAAAATGAGCAAAAGCACAATAAAATTAATGCTTGAATCATCTTCATTTTGCTAAAATATACTAATGGCAGCAAAAAGTTTGAGTCTACAACATTTAGTTAAGGTGTGAGAGCCAAAATGAACTTTTTATTGCTTTAAACGCGTTTTCAGCCCCTAATTGTACACTTCAGGTGAAAATGTCAAAATCTTCAAAATGAGCAAAAGCACAATGAAATTAATGCTTGAATCATCTTCATTTTGCTAAAATACACTAATGACAGCAAAAAGTTTGAATCTACAACATTTAGTTAAGGTGTGAGAGCCAAAATGAACTTTTTATTGCTTTAAATGCATTTTCAGCCCGATTGTACACTTCAGGTGAAAATGTCAAAATCTTCAAAATGAGCAAAAGCACAATGAAATTAATGCTTGAATCATCTTCATTTTGCTAAAATACACCAATGACAGCAAAAAGTTTGAGTCTACAACATTTAGTTAAGGTGTGAGAGCCAAAATGAACTTTTTATTGCTTTAAACGCGTTTTCAGCCCCTAATTGTACACTTCAGGTGAAAATGTCAAAATCTTCAAAATGAGCAAAAGCACAATGAAATTAATGCTTGAATCATCTTCATTTTGCTAAAATACACTAATGACAGCAAAAAGTTTGAGTCTACAACATTTAGTTAAGGTGTGAGAGCCAAAATGAACTTTTTATTGCTTTAAATGCATTTTCAGCCCGATTGTACACTTCAGGTGAAAATGTCAAAATCTTCAAAATGAGCAAAAGCACAATGAAATTAATGCTTGAATCATCTTCATTTTGCTAACATACACTAATGACAGCAAAAAGTTTGAGTCTACAACAATTAGTTAAGGTGTGAGAGCCAAAATGAACTTTTTATGGCTTTAAATGCATTTTCAGCCCGATTGTACACTTCAGGTGAAAATGTCAAAATCTTCAAAATGAGCAAAAGCACAATGAAATTAATGCTTGAATCATCTTCATTTTGCTAACATACACTAATGACAGCAAAAAGTTTGAGTCTACAACATTTAGTTAAGGTGTGAGAGCCAAAATGAACTTTTTATGGCTTTAAATGCATTTTCAGCCCGATTGTACACTTCAGGTGAAAATGTCAAAATCTTCAAAATGAGCAAAAGCACAATAAAATTAATGCTTGAATCATCTTCATTTTGCTAAAATATACTAATGGCAGCAAAAAGTTTGAGTCTACAACATTTAGTTAAGGTGTGAGAGCCAAAATGAACTTTTTATTGCTTTAAACGCGTTTTCAGCCCCTAATTGTACACTTCAGGTGAAAATGTCAAAATCTTCAAAATGAGCAAAAGCACAATGAAATTAATGCTTGAATCATCTTCATTTTGCTAAAATACACTAATGACAGCAAAAAGTTTGAGTCTACAACATTTAGTTAAGGTGTGAGAGCCAAAATGAACTTTTTATGGCTTTAAATGCATTTTCAGCCTGATTGTACACTTCAGGTGAAAATGTCAAAATCTTCAAAATGAGCAAAAGCACAATGAAATTAATGCTTGAATCATCTTCATTTTGCTAACATACACTAATGACAGCAAAAAGTTTGAGTCTACAACAATTAGTTAAGGTGTGAGAGCCAAAATGAACTTTTTATGGCTTTAAATGCATTTTCAGCCCGATTGTACACTTCAGGTGAAAATGTCAAAATCTTCAAAATGAGCAAAAGCACAATAAAATTAATGCTTGAATCATCTTCATTTTGCTAAAATATACTAATGACAGCAAAAAGTTTGAATCTACAACATTTAGTTAAGGTGTGAGAGCCAAAATGAACTTTTTATTGCTTTAAATGCATTTTCAGCCCGATTGTACACTTCAGGTGAAAATGTCAAAATCTTCAAAATGAGCAAAAGCACAATGAAATTAATGCTTGAATCATCTTCATTTTGCTAACATACACTAATGACAGCAAAAAGTTTGAGTCTACAACATTTAGTTAAGGTGTGAGAGCCAAAATGAACTTTTTATGGCTTTAAATGCATTTTCAGCCCGATTGTACACTTCCGGTGAAAATGTCAAAATCTTCAAAATGAGCAAAAGCACAATAAAATTAATGCTTGAATCATCTTCATTTTGCTAAAATATACTAATGACAGCAAAAAGTTTGAGTCTACAACATTTATTTAAGGTGTGAGAGCCAAAATGAACTTTTTATTGCTTTAAACGCGTTTTCAGCCCCTAATTGTACACTTCAGGTGAAAATGTCAAAATCTTCAAAATGAGCAAAAGCACAATGAAATTAATGCTTGAATCATCTTCATTTTGCTAACATACACTAATGACAGCAAAAAGTTTGAGTCTACAACATTTAGTTAAGGTGTGAGAGCCAAAATGAACTTTTTATGGCTTTAAATGCATTTTCAGCCCGATTGTACACTTCAGGTGAAAATGTCAAAATCTTCAAAATGAGCAAAAGCACAATAAAATTAATGCTTGAATCATCTTCATTTTGCTAAAATATACTAATGACAGCAAAAAGTTTGAGTCTACAACATTTAGTTAAGGTGTGAGAGCCAAAATGAACTTTTTATTGCTTTAAACGGGTTTTCAGCCCCTAATTGTACACTTCAGGTGAAAATGTCAAAATCTTCAAAATGAGCAAAAGCACAATGAAATTAATGCTTGAATCATCTTCATTTTGCTAAAATACACTAATGACAGCAAAAAGTTTGAGTCTACAACATTTAGTTAAGGTGTGAGAGCCAAAATGAACTTTTTATGGCTTTAAATGCATTTTCAGCCTGATTGTACACTTCAGGTGAAAATGTCAAAATCTTCAAAATGAGCAAAAGCACAATGAAATTAATGCTTGAATCATCTTCATTTTGCTAAAATACACTAATGACAGCAAAAAGTTTGAGTCTACACCATTTAGTTAAGGTGTGAGAGCCAAAATGAACTTTTTATGGCTTTAAATGCATTTTCAGCCTGATTGTACACTTCAGGTGAAAATGTCAAAATCTTCAAAATGAGCAAAAGCACAATGAAATTAATGCTTGAATCATCTTCATTTTGCTAACATACACTAATGACAGCAAAAAGTTTGAGTCTACAACATTTAGTTAAGGTGTGAGAGCCAAAATGAACTTTTTATGGCTTTAAATGCATTTTCAGCCTGATTGTACACTTCAGGTGAAAATGTCAAAATCTTCAAAATGAGCAAAAGCACAATGAAATTAATGATTGAATCATCTTCATTTTGCTAACATACACTAATGACAGCAAAAAGTTTGAGTCTACAACATTTAGTTAAGGTGTGAGAGCCAAAATGAACTTTTTATGGCTTTAAATGCATTTTCAGCCCGATTGTACACTTCAGGTGAAAATGTCAAAATCTTCAAAATGAGCAAAAGCACAATAAAATTAATGCTTGAATCATCTTCATTTTGCTAAAATATACTAATGACAGCAAAAAGTTTGAGTCTACAACATTTAGTTAAGGTGTGAGAGCCAAAATGAACTTTTTATGGCTTTAAATGCATTTTCAGCCTGATTGTACACTTCAGGTGAAAATGTCAAAATCTTCAAAATGAGCAAAAGCACAATGAAATTAATGCTTGAATCATCTTCATTTTGCTAACATACACTAATGACAGCAAAAAGTTTGAGTCTACAACAATTAGTTAAGGTGTGAGAGCCAAAATGAACTTTTTATGGCTTTAAATGCATTTTCAGCCCGATTGTACACTTCAGGTGAAAATGTCAAAATCTTCAAAATGAGCAAAAGCACAATAAAATTAATGCTTGAATCATCTTCATTTTGCTAAAATATACTAATGACAGCAAAAAGTTTGAGTCTACAACATTTAGTTAAGGTGTGAGAGCCAAAATGAACTTTTTATTGCTTTAAACGCGTTTTCAGCCCCTAATTGTACACTTCAGGTGAAAATGTCAAAATCTTCAAAATGAGCAAAAGCACAATGAAATTAATGCTTGAATCATCTTCATTTTGCTAAAATACACTAATGACAACAAAAAGTTTGAGTCTACAACATTTAGTTAAGGTGTGAGAGCCAAAATGAACTTTTTATTGCTTTAAACGCGTTTTCAGCCCCTAATTGTACACTTCAGGTGAAAATGTCAAAATCTTCAAAATGAGCAAAAGCACAATGAAATTAATGCTTGAATCATCTTCATTTTGCTAAAATACACTAATGACAGCAAAAAGTTTGAGTCTACAACATTTAGTTAAGGTGTGAGAGCCAAAATGAACTTTTTATGGCTTTAAATGCATTTTCAGCCTGATTGTACACTTCAGGTGAAAATGTCAAAATCTTCAAAATGAGCAAAAGCACAATGAAATTAATGCTTGAATCATCTTCATTTTGCTAAAATACACTAATGACAGCAAAAAGTTTGAGTCTACAACATTTAGTTAAGGTGTGAGAGCCAAAATGAACTTTTTATGGCTTTAAATGCATTTTCAGCCTGATTGTACACTTCAGGTGAAAATGTCAAAATCTTCAAAATGAGCAAAAGCACAATGAAATTAATGCTTGAATCATCTTCATTTTGCTAACATACACTAATGACAGCAAAAAGTTTGAGTCTACAACAATTAGTTAAGGTGTGAGAGCCAAAATGAACTTTTTATGGCTTTAAATGCATTTTCAGCCCGATTGTACACTTCAGGTGAAAATGTCAAAATCTTCAAAATGAGCAAAAGCACAATAAAATTAATGCTTGAATCATCTTCATTTTGCTAAAATATACTAATGGCAGCAAAAAGTTTGAGTCTACAACATTTAGTTAAGGTGTGAGAGCCAAAATGAACTTTTTATTGCTTTAAACGCGTTTTCAGCCCCTAATTGTACACTTCAGGTGAAAATGTCAAAATCTTCAAAATGAGCAAAAGCACAATGAAATTAATGCTTGAATCATCTTCATTTTGCTAAAATACACTAATGACAGCAAAAAGTTTGAATCTACAACATTTAGTTAAGGTGTGAGAGCCAAAATGAACTTTTTATTGCTTTAAATGCATTTTCAGCCGATTGTACACTTCAGGTGAAAATGTCAAAATCTTCAAAATGAGCAAAAGCACAATGAAATTAATGCTTGAATCATCTTCATTTTGCTAAAATACACCAATGACAGCAAAAAGTTTGAGTCTACAACATTTAGTTAAGGTGTGAGAGCCAAAATGAACTTTTTATTGCTTTAAACGCGTTTTCAGCCCCTAATTGTACACTTCAGGTGAAAATGTCAAAATCTTCAAAATGAGCAAAAGCACAATGAAATTAATGCTTGAATCATCTTCATTTTGCTAAAATACACTAATGACAGCAAAAAGTTTGAGTCTACAACATTTAGTTAAGGTGTGAGAGCCAAAATGAACTTTTTATTGCTTTAAATGCATTTTCAGCCCGATTGTACACTTCAGGTGAAAATGTCAAAATCTTCAAAATGAGCAAAAGCACAATGAAATTAATGCTTGAATCATCTTCATTTTGCTAACATACACTAATGACAGCAAAAAGTTTGAGTCTACAACAATTAGTTAAGGTGTGAGAGCCAAAATGAACTTTTTATGGCTTTAAATGCATTTTCAGCCCGATTGTACACTTCAGGTGAAAATGTCAAAATCTTCAAAATGAGCAAAAGCACAATGAAATTAATGCTTGAATCATCTTCATTTTGCTAACATACACTAATGACAGCAAAAAGTTTGAGTCTACAACATTTAGTTAAGGTGTGAGAGCCAAAATGAACTTTTTATGGCTTTAAATGCATTTTCAGCCCGATTGTACACTTCAGGTGAAAATGTCAAAATCTTCAAATGAGCAAAAGCACAATAAAATTAATGCTTGAATCATCTTCATTTTGCTAAAATATACTAATGGCAGCAAAAAGTTTGAGTCTACAACATTTAGTTAAGGTGTGAGAGCCAAAATGAACTTTTTATTGCTTTAAACGCGTTTTCAGCCCCTAATTGTACACTTCAGGTGAAAATGTCAAAATCTTCAAAATGAGCAAAAGCACAATGAAATTAATGCTTGAATCATCTTCATTTTGCTAAAATACACTAATGACAGCAAAAAGTTTGAGTCTACAACATTTAGTTAAGGTGTGAGAGCCAAAATGAACTTTTTATGGCTTTAAATGCATTTTCAGCCTGATTGTACACTTCAGGTGAAAATGTCAAAATCTTCAAAATGAGCAAAAGCACAATGAAATTAATGCTTGAATCATCTTCATTTTGCTAACATACACTAATGACAGCAAAAAGTTTGAGTCTACAACAATTAGTTAAGGTGTGAGAGCCAAAATGAACTTTTTATGGCTTTAAATGCATTTTCAGCCCGATTGTACACTTCAGGTGAAAATGTCAAAATCTTCAAAATGAGCAAAAGCACAATAAAATTAATGCTTGAATCATCTTCATTTTGCTAAAATATACTAATGACAGCAAAAAGTTTGAATCTACAACATTTAGTTAAGGTGTGAGAGCCAAAATGAACTTTTTATTGCTTTAAATGCATTTTCAGCCCGATTGTACACTTCAGGTGAAAATGTCAAAATCTTCAAAATGAGCAAAAGCACAATGAAATTAATGCTTGAATCATCTTCATTTTGCTAACATACACTAATGACAGCAAAAAGTTTGAGTCTACAACATTTAGTTAAGGTGTGAGAGCCAAAATGAACTTTTTATGGCTTTAAATGCATTTTCAGCCCGATTGTACACTTCAGGTGAAAATGTCAAAATCTTCAAAATGAGCAAAAGCACAATAAAATTAATGCTTGAATCATCTTCATTTTGCTAAAATATACTAATGACAGCAAAAAGTTTGAGTCTACAACATTTATTTAAGGTGTGAGAGCCAAAATGAACTTTTTATTGCTTTAAACGCGTTTTCAGCCCCTAATTGTACACTTCAGGTGAAATGTCAAAATCTTCAAAATGAGCAAAAGCACAATGAAATTAATGCTTGAATCATCTTCATTTTGCTAAAATACACTAATGACAGCAAAAAGTTTGAGTCTACAACATTTAGTTAAGGTGTGAGAGCCAAAATGAACTTTTTATGGCTTTAAATGCATTTTCAGCCCGATTGTACACTTCAGGTGAAAATGTCAAAATCTTCAAAATGAGCAAAAGCACAATAAAATTAATGCTTGAATCATCTTCATTTTGCTAAAATATACTAATGGCAGCAAAAAGTTTGAGTCTACAACATTTAGTTAAGGTGTGAGAGCCAAAATGAACTTTTTATTGCTTTAAACGCGTTTTCAGCCCCTAATTGTACACTTCAGGTGAAAATGTCAAAATCTTCAAAATGAGCAAAAGCACAATGAAATTAATGCTTGAATCATCTTCATTTTGCTAAAATACACTAATGACAGCAAAAAGTTTGAGTCTACAACATTTAGTTAAGGTGTGAGAGCCAAAATGAACTTTTTATGGCTTTAATGCATTTTCAGCCTGATTGTACACTTCAGGTGAAAATGTCAAAATCTTCAAAATGAGCAAAAGCACAATGAAATTAATGCTTGAATCATCTTCATTTTGCTAAAATACACTAATGACAGCAAAAAGTTTGAGTCTACAACATTTAGTTAAGGTGTGAGAGCCAAAATGAACTTTTTATTGCTTTAAACGCGTTTTTCAGCCCCTAATTGTACACTTCAGGTGAAAATGTCAAAATCTTCAAAATGAGCAAAAGCACAATGAAATTAATGCTTGAATCATCTTCATTTTGCTAAAATACACTAATGACAGCAAAAAGTTTGAGTCTACAACATTTAGTTAAGGTGTGAGAGCCAAAATGAACTTTTTATGGCTTTAAATGCATTTTCAGCCTGATTGTACACTTCAGGTGAAAATGTCAAAATCTTCAAAATGAGCAAAAGCACAATGAAATTAATGCTTGAATCATCTTCATTTTGCTAACATACACTAATGACAGCAAAAGTTTGAGTCTACAACAATTAGTTAAGGTGTGAGAGCCAAAATGAACTTTTTATGGCTTTAAATGCATTTTCAGCCGATTGTACACTTCAGGTGAAAATGTCAAAATCTTCAAAATGAGCAAAAGCACAATAAAATTAATGCTTGAATCATCTTCATTTTGCTAAAATATACTAATGACAGCAAAAAGTTTGAGTCTACAACATTTAGTTAAGGTGTGAGAGCCAAAATGAACTTTTTATTGCTTTAAACGCGTTTTCAGCCCCTAATTGTACACTTCAGGTGAAAATGTCAAAATCTTCAAAATGAGCAAAAGCACAATGAAATTAATGCTTGAATCATCTTCATTTTGCTAAAATACACTAATGACAACAAAAAGTTTGAGTCTACAACATTTAGTTAAGGTGTGAGAGCCAAAATGAACTTTTTATTGCTTTAAACGCGTTTTCAGCCCCTAATTGTACACTTCAGGTGAAAATGTCAAAATCTTCAAAATGAGCAAAAGCACAATGAAATTAATGCTTGAATCATCTTCATTTTGCTAAAATACACTAATGACAGCAAAAAGTTTGAGTCTACAACATTTAGTTAAGGTGTGAGAGCCAAAATGAACTTTTTATGGCTTTAAATGCATTTTCAGCCTGATTGTACACTTCAGGTGAAAATGTCAAAATCTTCAAAATGAGCAAAAGCACAATGAAATTAATGCTTGAATCATCTTCATTTTGCTAAAATACACTAATGACAGCAAAAAGTTTGAGTCTACAACATTTAGTTAAGGTGTGAGAGCCAAAATGAACTTTTTATGGCTTTAAATGCATTTTCAGCTGATTGTACACTTCAGGTGAAAATGTCAAAATCTTCAAAATCAGCAAAAGCACAATGAAATTAATGCTTGAATCATCTTCATTTTGCTAAAATACACTAATGACAGCAAAAAGTTTGAGTCTACAACATTTAGTTAAGGTGTGAGAGCCAAAATGAACTTTTTATGGCTTTAAATGCATTTTCAGCCTGATTGTACACTTCAGGTGAAAATGTCAAAATCTTCAAAATGAGCAAAAGCACAATGAAATTAATGCTTGAATCATCTTCATTTTGCTAACATACACTAATGACAGCAAAAAGTTTGAGTCTACAACAATTAGTTAAGGTGTGAGAGCCAAAATGAACTTTTTATGGCTTTAAATGCATTTTCAGCCCGATTGTACACTTCAGGTGAAAATGTCAAAATCTTCAAAATGAGCAAAAGCACAATAAAATTAATGCTTGAATCATCTTCATTTGCTAAAATATACTAATGGCAGCAAAAAGTTTGAGTCTACAACATTTAGTTAAGGTGTGAGAGCCAAAATGAACTTTTTATTGCTTTAAACGCGTTTTCAGCCCCTAATTGTACACTTCAGGTGAAAATGTCAAAATCTTCAAAATGAGCAAAAGCACAATGAAATTAATGCTTGAATCATCTTCATTTTGCTAAAATACACTAATGACAGCAAAAAGTTTGAATCTACAACATTTAGTTAAGGTGTGAGAGCCAAAATGAACTTTTTATGCTTTAAATGCATTTTCAGCCCGATTGTACACTTCAGGTGAAATGTCAAAATCTTCAAAATGAGCAAAAGCACAATGAAATTAATGCTTGAATCATCTTCATTTTGCTAAAATACACCAATGACAGCAAAAAGTTTGAGTCTACAACATTTAGTTAAGGTGTGAGAGCCAAAATGAACTTTTTATTGCTTTAAACGCGTTTTCAGCCCTAATTGTACACTTCAGGTGAAAATGTCAAAATCTTCAAAATGAGCAAAAGCACAATGAAATTAATGCTTGAATCATCTTCATTTTGCTAAAATACACTAATGACAGCAAAAAGTTTGAGTCTACAACATTTAGTTAAGGTGTGAGAGCCAAAATGAACTTTTTATTGCTTTAAATGCATTTTCAGCCCGATTGTACACTTCAGGTGAAAATGTCAAAATCTTCAAAATGAGCAAAAGCACAATGAAATTAATGCTTGAATCATCTTCATTTGCTAACATACACTAATGACAGCAAAAAGTTTGAGTCTACAACAATTAGTTAAGGTGTGAGAGCCAAAATGAACTTTTTATGGCTTTAAATGCATTTTCAGCCCGATTGTACACTTCAGGTGAAAATGTCAAAATCTTCAAAATGAGCAAAAGCACAATGAAATTAATGCTTGAATCATCTTCATTTTGCTAACATACACTAATGACAGCAAAAAGTTTGAGTCTACAACATTTAGTTAAGGTGTGAGAGCCAAAATGAACTTTTTATGGCTTTAAATGCATTTTCAGCCCGATTGTACACTTCAGGTGAAATGTCAAAATCTTCAAAATGAGCAAAAGCACAATAAAATTAATGCTTGAATCATCTTCATTTTGCTAAAATATACTAATGGCAGCAAAAAGTTTGAGTCTACAACATTTAGTTAAGGTGTGAGAGCCAAAATGAACTTTTTATTGCTTTAAACGCGTTT
>NW_028233548.1:0-52518 GCF_054856555.1 Leptonotus elevatus | reverse complement strand
AGCATTAATTTCATTGTGCTTTTGCTCATTTGAAGATTTTGACATTTTCACCTGAAGTGTACAATTAGGGGCTGAAAACGCGTTTAAAGCAATAAAAAGTTCATTTTGGCTCTCACACCTTAACTAAATGTTGTAGACTCAAACTTTTTGCTGTCATTAGTGTATTTTAGCAAAATGAAGATGATTCCAGCATTAATTTCATTGTGCTTTTGCTCATTTGAAGATTTTGACATTTTCACCTGAAGTGTACAATCGGGCTGAAAATGCATTTAAAGCCATAAAAAGTTCATTTTGGCTCTCACACCTTAACTAAATGTTGTAGACTCAACTTTTTGCTGTCATTAGTGTATGTAAGCAAAATGAAGATGATTCAAGCATTAATTTCATTGTGCTTTTGCTCATTTTGAAGATTTTGACATTTTCACCTGAAGTGTACAATCAGGCTGAAAATGCATTTAAAGCCATAAAAAGTTCATTTTGGCTCTCACACCTTAACTAAATGTTGTAGACTCAAACTTTTTGCTGTCATTAGTGTATTTTAGCAAAATGAAGATGATTCAAGCATTAATTTCATTGTGCTTTTGCTCATTTTGAAGATTTTGACATTTTCACCTGAAGTGTACAATCGGGCTGAAAATGCATTTAAAGCCATAAAAAGTTCATTTTGGCTCTCACACCTTAACTAAATGTTGTAGACTCAAACTTTTTGCTGTCATTAGTGTATTTTAGCAAAATGAAGATGATTCAAGCATTAATTTCATTGTGCTTTTGCTCATTTTGAAGATTTTGACATTTTCACCTGAAGTGTACAATCGGGCTGAAAATGCATTTAAAGCAATAAAAAGTTCATTTTGGCTCTCACACCTTAACTAAATGTTGTAGACTCAAACTTTTTGCTGTCATTAGTGTATTTTAGCAAAATGAAGATGATTCAAGCATTAATTTCATTGTGCTTTTGCTCATTTTGAAGATTTTGACATTTTCACTTGAAGTGTACAATCGGGCTGAAATGCATTTAAAGCAATAAAAAGTTCATTTTGGCTCTCACACCTTAACTAAATGTTGTAGATTCAAACTTTTTGCTGTCATTAGTGTATTTTAGCAAAATGAAGATGATTCAAGCATTAATTTCATTGTGCTTTTGCTCATTTTGAAGATTTTGACATTTTCACCTGAAGTGTACAATCGGGCTGAAAATGCATTTAAAGCAATAAAAAGTTCATTTTGGCTCTCACACCTTAACTAAATGTTGTAGACTCAAACTTTTTGCTGTCATTAGTGTATTTTAGCAAAATGAAGATGATTCAAGCATTAATTTCATTGTGCTTTTGCTCATTTTGAAGATTTTGACATTTTCACCTGAAGTGTACAATCGGGCTGAAAATGCATTTAAAGCCATAAAAAGTTCATTTTGGCTCTCACACCTTAACTAAATGTTGTAGACTCAAACTTTTTGCTGTCATTAGTATATTTTAGCAAAATGAAGATGATTCAAGCATTCATTTTATTGTGCTTTTGCTCATTTTGAAGATTTTGACATTTTCACCTGAAGTGTACAATCGGGCTGAAAATGCATTTAAAGCCATAAAAAGTTCATTTTGGCTCTCACACCTTAACTAAATGTTGTAGACTCAAACTTTTTGCTGTCATTAGTGTATGTTAGCAAAATGAAGATGATTCAAGCATTAATTTCATTGTGCTTTTGCTCATTTTGAAAATTTTGACATTTTCACCTGAAGTGTACAATTAGGGGCTGAAAACGCGTTTAAAGCAATAAAAAGTTCATTTTGGCTCTCACACCTTAACTAAATGTTGTAGACTCAAACTTTTTGCTGTCATTAGTATATTTTAGCAAAATGAAGATGATTCAAGCATTAATTTTATTGTGCTTTTGCTCATTTTGAAGATTTTGACATTTTCACCTGAAGTGTACAATCAGGCTGAAAATGCATTTAAAGCCATAAAAAGTTCATTTTTGCTCTCACACCTTAAATAAATGTTGTAGACTCAAACTTTTTGCTGTCATTAGTGTATTTTAGCAAAATGAAGATGATTCAAGCATTAATTTCATTGTGCTTTTGCTCATTTTGAAGATTTTGACATTTTCACCTGAAGTGTACAATCGGGCTGAAAATGCATTTAAAGCCATAAAAAGTTCATTTTGGCTCTCACACCTTAACTAAATGTTGTAGACTCAAACTTTTTGCTGTCATTAGTGTATGTTAGCAAAATGAAGATGATTCAAGCATTAATTTCATTGTGCTTTTGCTCATTTTGAAGATTTTGACATTTTCACCTGAAGTGTACAATCAGGCTGAAAATGCATTTAAAGCCATAAAAAGTTCATTTTGGCTCTCACACCTTAACTAAATGTTGTAGACTCAAACTTTTTGCTGTCATTAGTGTATTTTAGCAAAATGAAGATGATTCAAGCATTAATTTCATTGTGCTTTTGCTCATTTTGAAGATTTTGACATTTTCACCTGAAGTGTACAATTAGGGGCTGAAAACGCGTTTAAAGCAATAAAAAGTTCATTTTGGCTCTCACACCTTAACTAAATGTTGTAGACTCAAACTTTTTGCTGTCATTAGTATATTTTAGCAAAATGAAGATGATTCAAGCATTCATTTTATTGTGCTTTTGCTCATTTTGAAGATTTTGACATTTTCACCTGAAGTGTACAATCGGGCTGAAAATGCATTTAAAGCAATAAAAAGTTCATTTTGGCTCTCACACCTTAACTAAATGTTGTAGATTCAAACTTTTTGCTGTCATTAGTGTATTTTAGCAAAATGAAGATGATTCAAGCATTAATTTCATTGTGCTTTTGCTCATTTTGAAGATTTTGACATTTTCACCTGAAGTGTACAATCAGGCTGAAAATGCATTTAAAGCCATAAAAAGTTCATTTTGGCTCTCACACCTTAACTAAATGTTGTAGACTCAAACTTTTTGCTGTCATTAGTGTATTTTAGCAAAATGAAGATGATTCAAGCATTAATTTCATTGTGCTTTTGCTCATTTTGAAGATTTTGACATTTTCACCTGAAGTGTACAATCGGGCTGAAAATGCATTTAAAGCCATAAAAAGTTCATTTTGGCTCTCACACCTTAACTAAATGTTGTAGACTCAAACTTTTTGCTGTCATTAGTGTATTTTAGCAAAATGAAGATGATTCCAGCATTAATTTCATTGTGCTTTTGCTCATTTTGAAGATTTTGACATTTTCACCTGAAGTGTACAATCGGGCTGAAAATGCATTTAAAGCAATAAAAAGTTCATTTTGGCTCTCACACCTTAACTAAATGTTGTAGATTCAAACTTTTTGCTGTCATTAGTGTATTTTAGCAAAATGAAGATGATTCAAGCATTAATTTCATTGTGCTTTTGCTCATTTTGAAGATTTTGACATTTTCACCTGAAGTGTACAATTAGGGGCTGAAAACGCGTTTAAAGCAATAAAAAGTTCATTTTGGCTCTCACACCTTAACTAAATGTTGTAGACTCAAACTTTTTGCTGTCATTAGTATATTTTAGCAAAATGAAGATGATTCAAGCATTCATTTTATTGTGCTTTTGCTCATTTTGAAGATTTTGACATTTTCACCTGAAGTGTACAATCGGGCTGAAAATGCATTTAAAGCAATAAAAAGTTCATTTTGGCTCTCACACCTTAACTAAATGTTGTAGATTCAAACTTTTTGCTGTCATTAGTGTATTTTAGCAAAATGAAGATGATTCAAGCATTAATTTCATTGTGCTTTTGCTCATTTTGAAGATTTTGACATTTTCACCTGAAGTGTACAATCGGGCTGAAAATGCATTTAAAGCCATAAAAAGTTCATTTTGGCTCTCACACCTTAACTAAATGTTGTAGACTCAAACTTTTTGCTGTCATTAGTGTATTTTAGCAAAATGAAGATGATTCAAGCATTAATTTCATTGTGCTTTTGCTCATTTTGAAGATTTTGACATTTTCACCTGAAGTGTACAATTAGGGGCTGAAAACGCGTTTAAAGCAATAAAAAGTTCATTTTGGCTCTCACACCTTAACTAAATGTTGTAGACTCAAACTTTTTGCTGTCATTAGTATATTTTAGCAAAATGAAGATGATTCAAGCATTAATTTTATTGTGCTTTTGCTCATTTTGAAGATTTTGACATTTTCACCTGAAGTGTACAATCGGGCTGAAAATGCATTTAAAGCCATAAAAAGTTCATTTTGGCTCTCACACCTTAACTAAATGTTGTAGACTCAAACTTTTTGCTGTCATTAGTGTATGTTAGCAAAATGAAGATGATTCAAGCATTAATTTCATTGTGCTTTTGCTCATTTTGAAGATTTTGACATTTTCACCTGAAGTGTACAATCAGGCTGAAAATGCATTTAAAGCCATAAAAAGTTCATTTTGGCTCTCACACCTTAACTAAATGTTGTAGACTCAAACTTTTTGCTGTCATTAGTGTATTTTAGCAAAATGAAGATGATTCAAGCATTAATTTCATTGTGCTTTTGCTCATTTTGAAGATTTTGACATTTTCACCTGAAGTGTACAATCGGGCTGAAAATGCATTTAAAGCCATAAAAAGTTCATTTTGGCTCTCACACCTTAACTAAATGTTGTAGACTCAAACTTTTTGCTGTCATTAGTATATTTTAGCAAAATGAAGATGATTCAAGCATTCATTTTATTGTGCTTTTGCTCATTTTGAAGATTTTGACATTTTCACCTGAAGTGTACAATCGGGCTGAAAATGCATTTAAAGCCATAAAAAGTTCATTTTGGCTCTCACACCTTAACTAAATGTTGTAGACTCAAACTTTTTGCTGTCATTAGTGTATGTTAGCAAAATGAAGATGATTCAAGCATTAATTTCATTGTGCTTTTGCTCATTTTGAAGATTTTGACATTTTCACCTGAAGTGTACAATCAGGCTGAAAATGCATTTAAAGCCATAAAAACTTCATTTTGGCTCTCACACCTTAACTAAATATTGTAGACTCAAACTTTTTGCTGTCATTAGTGTATTTTAGCAAAATGAAGATGATTCAAGCATTAATTTCATTGTGCTTTTGCTCATTTTGAAGATTTTGACATTTTCACCTGAAGTGTACAATCAGGCTGAAAATGCATTTAAAGCCATAAAAAGTTCATTTTGGCTCTCACACCTTAACTAAATGTTGTAGACTCAAACTTTTTGCTGTCATTAGTATATTTTAGCAAAATGAAGATGATTCAAGCATTAATTTTATTGTGCTTTTGCTCATTTTGAAGATTTTGACATTTTCACCTGAAGTGTACAATCAGGCTGAAAATGCATTTAAAGCCATAAAAAGTTCATTTTGGCTCTCACACCTTAACTAAATGTTGTAGACTCAAACTTTTTGCTGTCATTAGTGTATGTTAGCAAAATGAAGATGATTCAAGCATTAATTTCATTGTGCTTTTGCTCATTTTGAAAATTTTGACATTTTCACCTGAAGTGTACAATTAGGGGCTGAAAACGCGTTTAAAGCAATAAAAAGTTCATTTTGGCTCTCACACCTTAACTAAATGTTGTAGACTCAAACTTTTTGCTGTCATTAGTATATTTTAGCAAAATGAAGATGATTCAAGCATTCATTTTATTGTGCTTTTGCTCATTTTGAAGATTTTGACATTTTCACCTGAAGTGTACAATCGGGCTGAAAATGCATTTAAAGCCATAAAAAGTTCATTTTGGCTCTCACACCTTAACTAAATGTTGTAGACTCAAACTTTTTGCTGTCATTAGTGTATGTTAGCAAAATGCAGATGATTCAAGCATTAATTTCATTGTGCTTTTGCTCATTTTGAAGATTTTGACATTTTCACCTGAAGTGTACAATCAGGCTGAAAATGCATTTAAAGCCATAAAAAGTTCATTTTGGCTCTCACACCTTAACTAAATGTTGTAGACTCAAACTTTTTGCTGTCATTAGTGTATTTTAGCAAAATGAAGATGATTCAAGCATTAATTTCATTGTGCTTTTGCTCATTTTGAAGATTTTGTCATTTTCACCTGAAGTGTACAATCGGGCTGAAAATGCATTTAAAGCCATAAAAAGTTCATTTTGGCTCTCACACCTTAACTAAATGTTGTAGACTCAAACTTTTTGCTGTCTTTAGTGTATGTTAGCAAAATGAAGATGATTCAAGCATTAATTTCATTGTGCTTTTGCTCATTTTGAAGATTTTGACATTTTCACCTGAAGTGTACAATCGGGCTGAAAATGCATTTAAAGCCATAAAAAGTTCATTTTGGCTCTCACACCTTAACTAAATGTTGTAGACTCAAACTTCTTGCTGTCATTAGTGTATGTTAGCAAAATGAAGATGATTCAAGCATTAATTTCATTGTGCTTTTGCTCATTTTGAAGATTTTGACATTTTCACCTGAAGTGTACAATCAGGCTGAAAATGCATTTAAAGCCATAAAAAGTTCATTTTGGCTCTCACACCTTAACTAAATGTTGTAGACTCAAACTTTTTGCTGTCATTAGTGTATTTTAGCAAAATGAAGATGATTCAAGCATTAATTTCATTGTGGTTTTGCTCATTTTGAAGATTTTGACATTTTCACCTGAAGTGTACAATCGGGCTGAAAATGCATTTAAAGCCATAAAAAGTTCATTTTGGCTCTCACACCTTAACTAAATGTTGTAGACTCAAACTTTTTGCTGTCATTAGTGTATTTTAGCAAAATGAAGATGATTCAAGCATTAATTTCATTGTGCTTTTGCTCATTTTGAAGATTTTGACATTTTCACCTGAAGTGTACAATCAGGCTGAAAATGCATTTAAAGCCATAAAAAGTTCATTTTGGCTCTCACACCTTAACTAAATGTTGTAGACTCAAACTTTTTGCTGTCATTAGTGTATTTTAGCAAAATGAAGATGATTCAAGCATTAATTTCATTGTGCTTTTGCTCATTTTGAAGATTTTGTCATTTTCACCTGAAGTGTACAATCGGGCTGAAAATGCATTTAAAGCCATAAAAAGTTCATTTTGGCTCTCACACCTTAACTAAATGTTGTAGACTCAAACTTTTTGCTGTCATTAGTGTATTTTAGCAAAATGAAGATGATTCAAGCATTAATTTCATTGTGCTTTTGCTCATTTTGAAGATTTTGACATTTTCACCTGAAGTGTACAATCAGGCTGAAAATGCATTTAAAGCCATAAAAAGTTCATTTTGGCTCTCACACCTTAACTAAATGTTGTAGACTCAAACTTTTTTTTGTCTTTAGTGTATTTTAGCAAAATGAAGATGATTCAAGCATTAATTTCATTGTGCTTTTGCTCATTTTGAAGATTTTGACATTTTCACCTGAAGTGTACAATCAGGCTGAAAATGCATTTAAAGCCATAAAAAGTTCATTTTGGCTCTCACACCTTAACTAAATGTTGTAGACTCAAACTTTTTGCTGTCATTAGTGTATGTTAGCAAAATGAAGATGATTCAAGCATTAATTTCATTGTGCTTTTGCTCATTTTGAAGATTTTGACATTTTCACCTGAAGTGTACAATCAGGCTGAAAATGCATTTAAAGCCATAAAAAGTTCATTTTGGCTCTCACACCTTAACTAAATGTTGTAGACTCAAACTTTTTGCTGTCATTAGTGTATTTTAGCAAAATGAAGATGATTCAAGCATTAATTTCATTGTGCTTTTGCTCATTTTGAAGATTTTGACATTTTCACCTGAAGTGTACAATCAGGCTGAAAATGCATTTAAAGCCATAAAAAGTTCATTTTGGCTCTCACACCTTAACTAAATGTTGTAGACTCAAACTTTTTGCTGTCATTAGTGTATTTTAGCAAAATGAAGATGATTCAAGCATTAATTTCATTGTGCTTTTGCTCATTTTGAAGATTTTGACATTTTCACCTGAAGTGTACAATCGGGCTGAAAATGCATTTAAAGCAATAAAAAGTTCATTTTGGCTCTCACACCTTAACTAAATGTTGTAGATTCAAACTTTTTGCTGTCATTAGTGTATTTTAGCAAAATGAAGATGATTCAAGCATTAATTTCATTGTGCTTTTGCTCATTTTGAAGATTTTGACATTTTCACCTGAAGTGTACATTTAGGCTGAAAATGCATTTAAAGCCATAAAAAGTTCATTTTGGCTCTCACACCTTAACTAAATGTTGTAGACTCAAACTTTTTGCTGTCATTAGTGTATTTTAGCAAAATGAAGATGATTCAAGCATTAATTTCATTGTGCTTTTGCTCATTTTGAAGATTTTGACATTTTCACCTGAAGTGTACAATCGGGCTGAAAATGCATTTAAAGCCATAAAAAGTTCATTTTGGCTCTCACACCTTAACTAAATGTTGTAGACTCAAACTTTTTGCTGTCATTAGTGTATTTTAGCAAAATGAAGATGATTCCAGCATTAATTTCATTGTGCTTTTGCTCATTTTGAAGATTTTGACATTTTCACCTGAAGTGTACAATCGGGCTGAAAATGCGTTTAAAGCAATAAAAAGTTCATTTTGGCTCTCACACCTTAACTAAATGTTGTAGATTCAAACTTTTTGCTGTCATTAGTGTATTTTAGCAAAATGAAGATGATTCAAGCATTAATTTCATTGTGCTTTTGCTCATTTTGAAGATTTTGACATTTTCACCTGAAGTGTACAATTAGGGGCTGAAAACGCGTTTAAAGCAATAAAAAGTTCATTTTGGCTCTCACACCTTAACTAAATGTTGTAGACTCAAACTTTTTGCTGTCATTAGTATATTTTAGCAAAATGAAGATGATTCAAGCATTAATTTTATTGTGCTTTTGCTCATTTTGAAGATTTTGACATTTTCACCTGACGTGTACAATCGGGCTGAAAATGCATTTAAAGCCATAAAAAGTTCATTTTGGCTCTCACACCTTAACTAAATGTTGTAGACTCAAACTTTTTGCTGTCATTAGTGTATGTTAGCAAAATGCAGATGATTCAAGCATTAATTTCATTGTGCTTTTGCTCATTTTAAAGATTTTGACATTTTCACCTGAAGTGTACAATCAGGCTGAAAATGCATTTAAAGCCATAAAAAGTTCATTTTGGCTCTCACACCTTAACTATATGTTGTAGACTCAAACTTTTTGCTGTCATTAGTGTGTTTTAGCAAAATGAAGATGATTCAAGCATTAATTTCATTGTGCTTTTGCTCATTTTGAAGATTTTGACATTTTCACCTGAAGTGTACAATTAGGGGCTGAAAACGCGTTTAAAGCAATAAAAAGTTCATTTTGGCTCTCACACCTTAACTAAATGTTGTAGACTCAAACTTTTTGCTGTCATTAGTGTATTTTAGCAAAATGAAGATGATTCCAGCATTAATTTCATTGTGCTTTTGCTCATTTTGAAGATTTTGACATTTTCACCTGAAGTGTACAATCGGGCTGAAAATGCATTTAAAGCCATAAAAAGTTCATTTTGGCTCTCACACCTTAACTAAATGTTGTAGACTCAAACTTTTTGCTGTCATTAGTGTATGTAAGCAAAATGAAGATGATTCAAGCATTAATTTCATTGTGCTTTTGCTCATTTTGAAGATTTTGACATTTTCACCTGAAGTGTACAATCAGGCTGAAAATGCATTTAAAGCCATAAAAAGTTCATTTTGGCTCTCACACCTTAACTAAATGTTGTAGACTCAAACTTTTTGCTGTCATTAGTGTATTTTAGCAAAATGAAGATGATTCAAGCATTAATTTCATTGTGCTTTTGCTCATTTTGAAGATTTTGACATTTTCACCTGAAGTGTACAATCGGGCTGAAAATGCATTTAAAGCCATAAAAAGTTCATTTTGGCTCTCACACCTTAACTAAATGTTGTAGACTCAAACTTTTTGCTGTCATTAGTGTATTTTAGCAAAATGAAGATGATTCAAGCATTAATTTCATTGTGCTTTTGCTCATTTTGAAGATTTTGACATTTTCACCTGAAGTGTACAATCGGGCTGAAAATGCATTTAAAGCAATAAAAAGTTCATTTTGGCTCTCACACCTTAACTAAATGTTGTAGACTCAAACTTTTTGCTGTCATTAGTGTATTTTAGCAAAATGAAGATGATTCAAGCATTAATTTCATTGTGCTTTTGCTCATTTTGAAGATTTTGACATTTTCACTTGAAGTGTACAATCGGGCTGAAAATGCATTTAAAGCAATAAAAAGTTCATTTTGGCTCTCACACCTTAACTAAATGTTGTAGATTCAAACTTTTTGCTGTCATTAGTGTATTTTAGCAAAATGAAGATGATTCAAGCATTAATTTCATTGTGCTTTTGCTCATTTTGAAGATTTTGACATTTTCACCTGAAGTGTACAATCAGGCTGAAAATGCATTTAAAGCCATAAAAAGTTCATTTTGGCTCTCACACCTTAACTAAATGTTGTAGACTCAAACTTTTTGCTGTCATTAGTGTATTTTAGCAAAATGAAGATGATTCAAGCATTAATTTCATTGTGCTTTTGCTCATTTTGAAGATTTTGACATTTTCACCTGAAGTGTACAATCGGGCTGAAAATGCATTTAAAGCCATAAAAAGTTCATTTTGGCTCTCACACCTTAACTAAATGTTGTAGACTCAAACTTTTTGCTGTCATTAGTGTATTTTAGCAAAATGAAGATGATTCAAGCATTAATTTCATTGTGCTTTTGCTCATTTTGAAGATTTTGACATTTTCACCTGAAGTGTACAATTAGGGGCTGAAAACGCGTTTAAAGCAATAAAAAGTTCATTTTGGCTCTCACACCTTAACTAAATGTTGTAGACTCAAACTTTTTGCTGTCATTAGTGTATTTTAGCAAAATGAAGATGATTCAAGCATTAATTTCATTGTGCTTTTGCTCATTTTGAAGATTTTGACA
The DNA here is from genome assembly GCF_054856555.1 of Leptonotus elevatus. Classification (NCBI taxonomy): domain Eukaryota; kingdom Metazoa; phylum Chordata; class Actinopteri; order Syngnathiformes; family Syngnathidae; genus Leptonotus; species Leptonotus elevatus. Next base: position 41,613 of record NW_028233548.1, on the reverse strand, counting down.
TTTTCACCTGAAGTGTACAATCGGGCTGAAAATGCATTTAAAGCCATAAAAAGTTCATTTTGGCTCTCACACCTTAACTAAATGTTGTAGACTCAAACTTTTTGCTGTCATTAGTATATTTTAGCAAAATGAAGATGATTCAAGCATTCATTTTATTGTGCTTTTGCTCATTTTGAAGATTTTGACATTTTCACCTGAAGTGTACAATCGGGCTGAAAATGCATTTAAAGCCATAAAAAGTTCATTTTGGCTCTCACACCTTAACTAAATGTTGTAGACTCAAACTTTTTGCTGTCATTAGTGTATGTTAGCAAAATGAAGATGATTCAAGCATTAATTTCATTGTGCTTTTGCTCATTTTGAAGATTTTGACATTTTCACCTGAAGTGTACAATCAGGCTGAAAATGCATTTAAAGCCATAAAAAGTTCATTTTGGCTCTCACACCTTAACTAAATGTTGTAGACTCAAACTTTTTGCTGTCATTAGTGTATTTTAGCAAAATGAAGATGATTCAAGCATTAATTTCATTGTGCTTTTGCTCATTTTGAAGATTTTGACATTTTCACCTGAAGTGTACAATCGGGCTGAAAATGCATTTAAAGCAATAAAAAGTTCATTTTGGCTCTCACACCTTAACTAAATGTTGTAGATTCAAACTTTTTGCTGTCATTAGTGTATTTTAGCAAAATGAAGATGATTCAAGCATTAATTTCATTGTGCTTTTGCTCATTTTGAAGATTTTGACATTTTCACCTGAAGTGTACATTTAGGCTGAAAATGCATTTAAAGCCATAAAAAGTTCATTTTGGCTCTCACACCTTAACTAAATGTTGTAGACTCAAACTTTTTGCTGTCATTAGTGTATTTTAGCAAAATGAAGATGATTCAAGCATTAATTTCATTGTGCTTTTGCTCATTTTGAAGATTTTGACATTTTCACCTGAAGTGTACAATCGGGCTGAAAATGCATTTAAAGCCATAAAAAGTTCATTTTGGCTCTCACACCTTAACTAAATGTTGTAGACTCAAACTTTTTGCTGTCATTAGTGTATTTTAGCAAAATGAAGATGATTCCAGCATTAATTTCATTGTGCTTTTGCTCATTTTGAAGATTTTGACATTTTCACCTGAAGTGTACAATCGGGCTGAAAATGCGTTTAAAGCAATAAAAAGTTCATTTTGGCTCTCACACCTTAACTAAATGTTGTAGATTCAAACTTTTTGCTGTCATTAGTGTATTTTAGCAAAATGAAGATGATTCAAGCATTAATTTCATTGTGCTTTTGCTCATTTTGAAGATTTTGACATTTTCACCTGAAGTGTACAATTAGGGGCTGAAAACGCGTTTAAAGCAATAAAAAGTTCATTTTGGCTCTCACACCTTAACTAAATGTTGTAGACTCAAACTTTTTGCTGTCATTAGTATATTTTAGCAAAATGAAGATGATTCAAGCATTAATTTTATTGTGCTTTTGCTCATTTTGAAGATTTTGACATTTTCACCTGACGTGTACAATCGGGCTGAAAATGCATTTAAAGCCATAAAAAGTTCATTTTGGCTCTCACACCTTAACTAAATGTTGTAGACTCAAACTTTTTGCTGTCATTAGTGTATGTTAGCAAAATGCAGATGATTCAAGCATTAATTTCATTGTGCTTTTGCTCATTTTAAAGATTTTGACATTTTCACCTGAAGTGTACAATCAGGCTGAAAATGCATTTAAAGCCATAAAAAGTTCATTTTGGCTCTCACACCTTAACTATATGTTGTAGACTCAAACTTTTTGCTGTCATTAGTGTGTTTTAGCAAAATGAAGATGATTCAAGCATTAATTTCATTGTGCTTTTGCTCATTTTGAAGATTTTGACATTTTCACCTGAAGTGTACAATTAGGGGCTGAAAACGCGTTTAAAGCAATAAAAAGTTCATTTTGGCTCTCACACCTTAACTAAATGTTGTAGACTCAAACTTTTGGCTGTCATTAGTGTATTTTAGCAAAATGAAGATGATTCCAGCATTAATTTCATTGTGCTTTTGCTCATTTTGAAGATTTTGACATTTTCACCTGAAGTGTACAATCGGGCTGAAAATGCATTTAAAGCCATAAAAAGTTCATTTTGGCTCTCACACCTTAACTAAATGTTGTAGACTCAAACTTTTTGCTGTCATTAGTGTATGTAAGCAAAATGAAGATGATTGAAGCATTAATTTCATTGTGCTTTTGCTCATTTTGAAGATTTTGACATTTTCACCTGAAGTGTACAATCAGGCTGAAAATGCATTTAAAGCCATAAAAAGTTCATTTTGGCTCTCACACCTTAACTAAATGTTGTAGACTCAAACTTTTTGCTGTCATTAGTGTATTTTAGCAAAATGAAGATGATTCAAGCATTAATTTCATTGTGCTTTTGCTCATTTTGAAGATTTTGACATTTTCACCTGAAGTGTACAATCGGGCTGAAAATGCATTTAAAGCCATAAAAAGTTCATTTTGGCTCTCACACCTTAACTAAATGTTGTAGACTCAAACTTTTTGCTGTCATTAGTGTATTTTAGCAAAATGAAGATGATTCAAGCATTAATTTCATTGTGCTTTTGCTCATTTTGAAGATTTTGACATTTTCACCTGAAGTGTACAATCGGGCTGAAAATGCATTTAAAGCAATAAAAAGTTCATTTTGGCTCTCACACCTTAACTAAATGTTGTAGACTCAAACTTTTTGCTGTCATTAGTGTATTTTAGCAAAATGAAGATGATTCAAGCATTAATTTCATTGTGCTTTTGCTCATTTTGAAGATTTTGACATTTTCACTTGAAGTGTACAATCGGGCTGAAAATGCATTTAAAGCAATAAAAAGTTCATTTTGGCTCTCACACCTTAACTAAATGTTGTAGATTCAAACGTTTTGCTGTCATTAGTGTATTTTAGCAAAATGAAGATGATTCAAGCATTAATTTCATTGTGCTTTTGCTCATTTTGAAGATTTTGACATTTTCACCTGAAGTGTACAATCAGGCTGAAAATGCATTTAAAGCCATAAAAAGTTCATTTTGGCTCTCACACCTTAACTAAATGTTGTAGACTCAAACTTTTTGCTGTCATTAGTGTATTTTAGCAAAATGAAGATGATTCAAGCATTAATTTCATTGTGCTTTTGCTCATTTTGAAGATTTTGACATTTTCACCTGAAGTGTACAATCGGGCTGAAAATGCATTTAAAGCCATAAAAAGTTCATTTTGGCTCTCACACCTTAACTAAATGTTGTAGACTCAAACTTTTTGCTGTCATTAGTGTATTTTAGCAAAATGAAGATGATTCAAGCATTAATTTCATTGTGCTTTTGCTCATTTTGAAGATTTTGACATTTTCACCTGAAGTGTACAATTAGGGGCTGAAAACGCGTTTAAAGCAATAAAAAGTTCATTTTGGCTCTCACACCTTAACTAAATGTTGTAGACTCAAACTTTTTGCTGTCATTAGTGTATTTTAGCAAAATGAAGATGATTCAAGCATTAATTTCATTGTGCTTTTGCTCATTTTGAAGATTTTGACATTTTCACCTGAAGTGTACAATCGGGCTGAAAATGCATTTAAAGCCATAAAAAGTTCATTTTGGCTCTCACACCTTAACTAAATGTTGTAGACTCAAACTTTTTGCTGTCATTAGTATATTTTAGCAAAATGAAGATGATTCAAGCATTCATTTTATTGTGCTTTTGCTCATTTTGAAGATTTTGACATTTTCACCTGAAGTGTACAATCGGGCTGAAAATGCATTTAAAGCCATAAAAAGTTCATTTTGGCTCTCACACCTTAACTAAATGTTGTAGACTCAAACTTTTTGCTGTCATTAGTGTATGTTAGCAAAATGAAGATGATTCAAGCATTAATTTCATTGTGCTTTTGCTCATTTTGAAGATTTTGACATTTTCACCTGAAGTGTACAATCAGGCTGAAAATGCATTTAAAGCCATAAAAAGTTCATTTTGGCTCTCACACCTTAACTAAATGTTGTAGACTCAAACTTTTTGCTGTCATTAGTGTATTTTAGCAAAATGAAGATGATTCAAGCATTAATTTCATTGTGCTTTTGCTCATTTTGAAGATTTTGACATTTTCACCTGAAGTGTTCAATCAGGCTGAAAATGCATTTAAAGCCATAAAAAGTTCATTTTGGCTCTCACACCTTAACTAAATGTTGTAGACTCAAACTTTTTGCTGTCATTAGTATATTTTAGCAAAATGAAGATGATTCAAGCATTAATTTTATTGTGCTTTTGCTCATTTTGAAGATTTTGACATTTTCACCTGAAGTGTACAATCAGGCTGAAAATGCATTTAAAGCCATAAAAAGTTCATTTTGGCTCTCACACCTTAACTAAATGTTGTAGACTCAAACTTTTTGCTGTCATTAGTGTATGTTAGCAAAATGAAGATGATTCAAGCATTAATTTCATTGTGCTTTTGCTCATTTTGAAGATTTTGACATTTTCACCTGAAGTGTACAATCAGGCTGAAAATGCATTTAAAGCCATAAAAAGTTCATTTTGGCTCTCACACCTTAACTAAATGTTGTAGACTCAAACTTTTTGCTGTCATTAGTGTATGTTAGCAAAATGAAGATGATTCAAGCATTAATTTCATTGTGCTTTTGCTCATTTTGAAAATTTTGACATTTTCACCTGAAGTGTACAATTAGGGGCTGAAAACGCGTTTAAAGCAATAAAAAGTTCATTTTGGCTCTCACACCTTAACTAAATGTTGTAGACTCAAACTTTTTGCTGTCATTAGTATATTTTAGCAAAATGAAGATGATTCAAGCATTCATTTTATTGTGCTTTTGCTCATTTTGAAGATTTTGACATTTTCACCTGAAGTGTACAATCGGGCTGAAAATGCATTTAAAGCCATAAAAAGTTCATTTTGGCTCTCACACCTTAACTAAATGATGTAGACTCAAACTTTTTGCTGTCATTAGTGTATGTTAGCAAAATGAAGATGATTCAAGCATTAATTTCATTGTGCTTTTGCTCATTTTGAAGATTTTGACATTTTCACCTGAAGTGTACAATCAGGCTGAAAATGCATTTAAAGCCATAAAAAGTTCATTTTGGCTCTCACACCTTAAATAAATGTTGTAGACTCAAACTTTTTGCTGTCATTAGTGTATTTTAGCAAAATGAAGATGATTCAAGCATTAATTTCATTGTGCTTTTGCTCATTTTGAAGATTTTGACATTTTCACCTGAAGTGTACAATCGGGCTGAAAATGCATTTAAAGCCATAAAAAGTTCATTTTGGCTCTCACACCTTAATTAAATGTTGTAGACTCAAACTTTTTGCTGTCATTAGTGTATGTTAGCAAAATGAAGATGATTCAAGCATTAATTTCATTGTGCTTTTGCTCATTTTGAAGATTTTGACATTTTCACCTGAAGTGTACAATTAGGGGCTGAAAACGCGTTTAAAGCAATAAAAAGTTCATTTTGGCTCTCACACCTTAACTAAATGTTGTAGACTCAAACTTTTTGCTGTCATTAGTATATTTTAGCAAAATGAAGATGATTCAAGCATTCATTTTATTGTGCTTTTGCTCATTTTGAAGATTTTGACATTTTCACCTGAAGTGTACAATCGGGCTGAAAATGCATTTAAAGCCATAAAAAGTTCATTTTGGCTCTCACACCTTAACTAAATGTTGTAGACTCAAACTTTTTGCTGTCATTAGTGTATGTTAGCAAAATGAAGATGATTCAAGCATTAATTTCATTGTGCTTTTGCTCATTTTGAAGATTTTGACATTTTCACCTGAAGTGTACAATCAGGCTGAAAATGCATTTAAAGCCATAAAAAGTTCATTTTGGCTCTCACACCTTAACTAAATGTTGTAGACTCAAACTTTTTGCTGTCATTAGTGTATGTTAGCAAAATGAAGATGATTCAAGCATTAATTTCATTGTGCTTTTGCTCATTTTGAAAATTTTGACATTTTCACCTGAAGTGTACAATTAGGGGCTGAAAACGCGTTTAAAGCAATAAAAAGTTCATTTTGGCTCTCACACCTTAACTAAATGTTGTAGACTCAAACTTTTTGCTGTCATTAGTATATTTTAGCAAAATGAAGATGATTCAAGCATTCATTTTATTGTGCTTTTGCTCATTTTGAAGATTTTGACATTTTCACCTGAAGTGTACAATCGGGCTGAAAATGCATTTAAAGCCATAAAAAGTTCATTTTGGCTCTCACACCTTAACTAAATGATGTAGACTCAAACTTTTTGCTGTCATTAGTGTATGTTAGCAAAATGAAGATGATTCAAGCATTAATTTCATTGTGCTTTTGCTCATTTTGAAGATTTTGACATTTTCACCTGAAGTGTACAATCAGGCTGAAAATGCATTTAAAGCCATAAAAAGTTCATTTTGGCTCTCACACCTTAAATAAATGTTGTAGACTCAAACTTTTTGCTGTCATTAGTGTATTTTAGCAAAATGAAGATGATTCAAGCATTAATTTCATTGTGCTTTTGCTCATTTTGAAGATTTTGACATTTTCACCTGAAGTGTACAATAAGGCTGAAAATGCATTTAAAGCCATAAAAAGTTCATTTTGGCTCTCACACCTTAACTAAATGTTGTAGACTCAAACTTTTTGCTGTCATTAGTGTATGTTAGCAAAATGAAGATGATTCAAGCATTAATTTCATTGTGCTTTTGCTCATTTTGAAGATTTTGACATTTTCACCTGAAGTGTACAATTAGGGGCTGAAAACGCGTTTAAAGCAATAAAAAGTTCATTTTGGCTCTCACACCTTAACTAAATGTTGTAGACTCAAACTTTTTGCTGTCATTAGTATATTTTAGCAAAATGAAGATGATTCAAGCATTAATTTTATTGTGCTTTTGCTCATTTTGAAGATTTTGACATTTTCACCTGAAGTGTACAATCGGGCTGAAAATGCATTTAAAGCCATAAAAAGTTCATTTTGGCTCTCACACCTTAACTAAATGTTGTAGACTCAAACTTTTTGCTGTCATTAGTGTATTTTAGCAAAATGAAGATGATTCAAGCATTAATTTCATTGTGCTTTTGCTCATTTTGAAGATTTTGACATTTTCACCTGAAGTGTACAATCAGGCTGAAAATGCATTTAAAGCCATAAAAAGTTCATTTTGGCTCTCACACCTTAACTAAATGTTGTAGACTCAAACTTTTTGCTGTCATTAGTGTATTTTAGCAAAATGAAGATGATTCAAGCATTAATTTCATTGTGCTTTTGCTCATTTTGAAGATTTTGACATTTTCACCTGAAGTGTACAATCGGGCTGAAAATGCATTTAAAGCCATAAAAAGTTCATTTTGGCTCTCACACCTTAACTAAATGTTGTAGACTCAAACTTTTTGCTGTCATTAGTGTATTTTAGCAAAATGAAGATGATTCCAGCATTAATTTCATTGTGCTTTTGCTCATTTTGAAGATTTTGACATTTTCACCTGAAGTGTACAATCGGGCTGAAAATGCATTTAAAGCAATAAAAAGTTCATTTTGGCTCTCACACCTTAACTAAATGTTGTAGATTCAAACTTTTTGCTGTCATTAGTGTATTTTAGCAAAATGAAGATGATTCAAGCATTAATTTCATTGTGCTTTTGCTCATTTTGAAGATTTTGACATTTTCACCTGAAGTGTACAATTAGGGGCTGAAAACGCGTTTAAAGCAATAAAAAGTTCATTTTGGCTCTCACACCTTAACTAAATGTTGTAGACTCAAACTTTTTGCTGTCATTAGTATATTTTAGCAAAATGAAGATGATTCAAGCATTAATTTTATTGTGCTTTTGCTCATTTTGAAGATTTTGACATTTTCACCTGAAGTGTACAATCGGGCTGAAAATGCATTTAAAGCCATAAAAAGTTCATTTTGGCTCTCACACCTTAACTAAATGTTGTAGACTCAAACTTTTTGCTGTCATTAGTGTATGTTAGCAAAATGCAGATGATTCAAGCATTAATTTCATTGTGCTTTTGCTCATTTTGAAGATTTTGACATTTTCACCTGAAGTGTACAATCGGGCTGAAAATGCATTTAAAGCAATAAAAAGTTCATTTTGGCTCTCACACCTTAACTAAATGTTGTAGATTCAAACTTTTTGCTGTCATTAGTGTATTTTAGCAAAATGAAGATGATTCAAGCATTAATTTCATTGTGCTTTTGCTCATTTTGAAGATTTTGACATTTTCACCTGAAGTGTACAATTAGGGGCTGAAAACGCGTTTAAAGCAATAAAAAGTTCATTTTGGCTCTCACACCTTAACTAAATGTTGTAGACTCAAACTTTTTGCTGTCATTAGTATATTTTAGCAAAATGAAGATGATTCAAGCATTAATTTTATTGTGCTTTTGCTCATTTTGAAGATTTTGACATTTTCACCTGAAGTGTACAATCGGGCTGAAAATGCATTTAAAGCCATAAAAAGTTCATTTTGGCTCTCACACCTTAACTAAATGTTGTAGACTCAAACTTTTTGCTGTCATTAGTGTATGTTAGCAAAATGAAGATGATTCAAGCATTAATTTCATTGTGCTTTTGCTCATTTTGAAGATTTTGACATTTTCACCTGAAGTGTACAATCAGGCTGAAAATGCATTTAAAGCAATAAAAAGTTCATTTTGGCTCTCACACCTTAACTAAATGTTGTAGACTCAAACTTTTTGCTGTCATTAGTGTATTTTAGCAAAATGAAGATGATTCAAGCATTAATTTCATTGTGCTTTTGCTCATTTTGAAGATTTTGACATTTTCACCTGAAGTGTACAATCAGGCTGAAAATGCATTTAAAGCCATAAAAAGTTCATTTTGGCTCTCACACCTTAACTAAATGTTGTAGACTCAAACTTTTTGCTGTCATTAGTATATTTTAGCAAAATGAAGATGATTCAAGCATTCATTTTATTGTGCTTTTGCTCATTTTGAAGATTTTGACATTTTCACCTGAAGTGTACAATCGGGCTGAAAATGCATTTAAAGCCATAAAAAGTTCATTTTGGCTCTCACACCTTAACTAAATGTTGTAGACTCAAACTTTTTGCTGTCATTAGTGTATGTTAGCAAAATGAAGATGATTCAAGCATTAATTTCATTGTGCTTTTGCTCATTTTGAAGATTTTGACATTTTCACCTGAAGTGTACAATCAGGCTGAAAATGCATTTAAAGCCATAAAAAGTTCATTTTGGCTCTCACACCTTAACTAAATGTTGTAGACTCAAACTTTTTGCTGTCATTAGTGTATTTTAGCAAAATGAAGATGATTCAAGCATTAATTTCATTGTGCTTTTGCTCATTTTGAAGATTTTGACATTTTCACCTGAAGTGTACAATCAGGCTGAAAATGCATTTAAAGCCATAAAAAGTTCATTTTGGCTCTCACACCTTAACTAAATGTTGTAGACTCAAACTTTTTGCTGTCATTAGTATATTTTAGCAAAATGAAGATGATTCAAGCATTAATTTTATTGTGCTTTTGCTCATTTTGAAGATTTTGACATTTTCACCTGAAGTGTACAATCAGGCTGAAAATGCATTTAAAGCCATAAAAAGTTCATTTTGGCTCTCACACCTTAACTAAATGTTGTAGACTCAAACTTTTTGCTGTCATTAGTGTATGTTAGCAAAATGAAGATGATTCAAGCATTAATTTCATTGTGCTTTTGCTCATTTTGAAAATTTTGACATTTTCACCTGAAGTGTACAATTAGGGGCTGAAAACGTGTTTAAAGCAATAAAAAGTTCATTTTGGCTCTCACACCTTAACTAAATGTTGTAGACTCAAACTTTTTGCTGTCATTAGTATATTTTAGCAAAATGAAGATGATTCAAGCATTCATTTTATTGTGCTTTTGCTCATTTTGAAGATTTTGACATTTTCACCTGAAGTGTACAATCGGGCTGAAAATGCATTTAAAGCCATAAAAAGTTCATTTTGGCTCTCACACCTTAACTAAATGTTGTAGACTCAAACTTTTTGCTGTCGTTAGTGTATTTTAGCAAAATGAAGATGATTCAAGCATTAATTTCATTGTGCTTTTGCTCATTTTGAAGATTTTGACATTTTCACCTGAAGTGTACAATCGGGCTGAAAATGCATTTAAAGCAATAAAAAGTTCATTTTGGCTCTCACACCTTAACTAAATGTTGTAGATTCAAACTTTTTGCTGTCATTAGTGTATTTTAGCAAAATGAAGATGATTCAAGTATTAATTTCATTGTGCTTTTGCTCATTTTGAAGATTTTGACATTTTCACCTGAAGTGTACAATTAGGGGCTGAAAACGCGTTTAAAGCAATAAAAAGTTCATTTTGGCTCTCACACCTTAACTAAATGTTGTAGACTCAAACTTTTTGCTGTCATTAGTATATTTTAGCAAAATGAAGATGATTCAAGCATTAATTTTATTGTGCTTTTGCTCATTTTGAAGATTTTGACATTTTCACCTGAAGTGTACAATCAGGCTGAAAATGCATTTAAAGCCATAAAAAGTTCATTTTGGCTCTCACACCTTAACTAAATGTTGTAGACTCAAACTTTTTGCTGTCATTAGTGTATTTTAGCAAAATGAAGATGATTCAAGCATTAATTTCATTGTGCTTTTGCTCATTTTGAAGATTTTGACATTTTCACCTGAAGTGTACAATCAGGCTGAAAATGCATTTAAAGCAATAAAAAGTTCATTTTGGCTCTCACACCTTAACTAAATGTTGTAGATTCAAACTTGTTGCTGTCATTAGTGTATTTTAGCAAAAGGAAGATGATTGAAGTATTAATTTCATTAAGCTTTTGCTCATTTTGAAGATTTTGACATTTTCACCTGAAGTGTACAATTAGGGGCTGAAAACGCGTTTAAAGCAATAAAAAGTTCATTTTGGCTCTCACACCTTAACTAAATGTTGTAGACTCAAACTTTTTGCTGTCATTAGTGTATGTTAGCAAAATGAAGATGATTCAAGCATTAATTTCATTGTGCTTTTGCTCATTTTGAAGATTTTGACATTTTCACCTGAAGTGTACAATTAGGGGCTGAAAACGCGTTTAAAGCAATAAAAAGTTCAATTTGGCTCTCACACCTTAACTAAATGTTGTAGACTCAAACTTTTTGCTGTCATTAGTATATTTTAGCAAAATGAAGATGATTCAAGCATTAATTTTATTGTGCTTTTGCTCATTTTGAAGATTTTGACATTTTCACCTGAAGTGTACAATCAGGCTGAAAATGCATTTAAAGCCATAAAAAGTTCATTTTGGCTCTCACACCTTAACTAAATGTTGTAGACTCAAACTTTTTGCTGTCATTAGTGTATGTTAGCAAAATGAAGATGATTCAAGCATTAATTTCATTGTGCTTTTGCTCATTTTGAAGATTTTGACATTTTCACCTGAAGTGTACAATCAGGCTGAAAATGCATTTAAAGCCATAAAAAGTTCATTTTGGCTCTCACACCTTAACTAAATGTTGTAGACTCAAACTTTTTGCTGTCATTAGTGTATGTTAGCAAAATGAAGATGATTCAAGCATTAATTTCATTGTGCTTTTGCTCATTTTGAAAATTTTGACATTTTCACCTGAAGTGTACAATTAGGGGCTGAAAACGCGTTTAAAGCAATAAAAAGTTCATTTTGGCTCTCACACCTTAACTAAATGTTGTAGACTCAAACTTTTTGCTGTCATTAGTATATTTTAGCAAAATGAAGATGATTCAAGCATTCATTTTATTGTGCTTTTGCTCATTTTGAAGATTTTGACATTTTCACCTGAAGTGTACAATCGGGCTGAAAATGCATTTAAAGCCATAAAAAGTTCATTTTGGCTCTCACACCTTAACTAAATGATGTAGACTCAAACTTTTTGCTGTCATTAGTGTATGTTAGCAAAATGAAGATGATTCAAGCATTAATTTCATTGTGCTTTTGCTCATTTTGAAGATTTTGACATTTTCACCTGAAGTGTACAATCAGGCTGAAAATGCATTTAAAGCCATAAAAAGTTCATTTTGGCTCTCACACCTTAAATAAATGTTGTAGACTCAAACTTTTTGCTGTCATTAGTGTATTTTAGCAAAATGAAGATGATTCAAGCATTAATTTCATTGTGCTTTTGCTCATTTTGAAGATTTTGACATTTTCACCTGAAGTGTACAATCGGGCTGAAAATGCATTTAAAGCCATAAAAAGTTCATTTTGGCTCTCACACCTTAATTAAATGTTGTAGACTCAAACTTTTTGCTGTCATTAGTGTATGTTAGCAAAATGAAGATGATTCAAGCATTAATTTCATTGTGCTTTTGCTCATTTTGAAGATTTTGACATTTTCACCTGAAGTGTACAATCAGGCTGAAAATGCATTTAAAGCCATAAAAAGTTCATTTTGGCTCTCACACCTTAACTAAATGTTGTAGACTCAAACTTTTTGCTGTCATTAGTGTATTTTAGCAAAATGAAGATGATTCAAGCATTAATTTCATTGTGCTTTTGCTCATTTTGAAGATTTTGACATTTTCACCTGAAGTGTACAATTAGGGGCTGAAAACGCGTTTAAAGCAATAAAAAGTTCATTTTGGCTCTCACACCTTAACTAAATGTTGTAGACTCAAACTTTTTGCTGTCATTAGTATATTTTAGCAAAATGAAGATGATTCAAGCATTCATTTTATTGTGCTTTTGCTCATTTTGAAGATTTTGACATTTTCACCTGAAGTGTACAATCGGGCTGAAAATGCATTTAAAGCCATAAAAAGTTCATTTTGGCTCTCACACCTTAACTAAATGATGTAGACTCAAACTTTTTGCTGTCATTAGTGTATGTTAGCAAAATGAAGATGATTCAAGCATTAATTTCATTGTGCTTTTGCTCATTTTGAAGATTTTGACATTTTCACCTGAAGTGTACAATCAGGCTGAAAATGCATTTAAAGCCATAAAAAGTTCATTTTGGCTCTCACACCTTAAATAAATGTTGTAGACTCAAACTTTTTGCTGTCATTAGTGTATTTTAGCAAAATGAAGATGATTCAAGCATTAATTTCATTGTGCTTTTGCTCATTTTGAAGATTTTGACATTTTCACCTGAAGTGTACAATCGGGCTGAAAATGCATTTAAAGCCATAAAAAGTTCATTTTGGCTCTCACACCTTAACTAAATGTTGTAGACTCAAACTTTTTGCTGTCATTAGTGTATGTTAGCAAAATGAAGATGATTCAAGCATTAATTTCATTGTGCTTTTGCTCATTTTGAAGATTTTGACATTTTCACCTGAAGTGTACAATTAGGGGCTGAAAACGCGTTTAAAGCAATAAAAAGTTCATTTTGGCTCTCACACCTTAACTAAATGTTGTAGACTCAAACTTTTTGCTGTCATTAGTATATTTTAGCAAAATGAAGATGATTCAAGCATTCATTTTATTGTGCTTTTGCTCATTTTGAAGATTTTGACATTTTCACCTGAAGTGTACAATCGGGCTGAAAATGCATTTAAAGCCATAAAAAGTTCATTTTGGCTCTCACACCTTAACTAAATGTTGTAGACTCAAACTTTTTGCTGTCATTAGTGTATGTTAGCAAAATGAAGATGATTCAAGCATTAATTTCATTGTGCTTTTGCTCATTTTGAAGATTTTGACATTTTCACCTGAAGTGTACAATCAGGCTGAAAATGCATTTAAAGCCATAAAAAGTTCATTTTGGCTCTCACACCTTAACTAAATGTTGTAGACTCAAACTTTTTGCTGTCATTAGTGTATGTTAGCAAAATGAAGATGATTCAAGCATTAATTTCATTGTGCTTTTGCTCATTTTGAAAATTTTGACATTTTCACCTGAAGTGTACAATTAGGGGCTGAAAACGCGTTTAAAGCAATAAAAAGTTCATTTTGGCTCTCACACCTTAACTAAATGTTGTAGACTCAAACTTTTTGCTGTCATTAGTATATTTTAGCAAAATGAAGATGATTCAAGCATTCATTTTATTGTGCTTTTGCTCATTTTGAAGATTTTGACATTTTCACCTGAAGTGTACAATCGGGCTGAAAATGCATTTAAAGCCATAAAAAGTTCATTTTGGCTCTCACACCTTAACTAAATGATGTAGACTCAAACTTTTTTGCTGTCATTAGTGTATGTTAGCAAAATGAAGATGATTCAAGCATTAATTTCATCGTGCTTTTGCTCATTTTGAAGATTTTGACATTTTCACCTGAAGTGTACAATCAGGCTGAAAATGCATTTAAAGCCATAAAAAGTTCATTTTGGCTCTCACACCTTAAATAAATGTTGTAGACTCAAACTTTTTGCTGTCATTAGTGTATTTTAGCAAAATGAAGATGATTCAAGCATTAATTTCATTGTGCTTTTGCTCATTTTGAAGATTTTGACATTTTCACCTGAAGTGTACAATAAGGCTGAAAATGCATTTAAAGCCATAAAAAGTTCATTTTGGCTCTCACACCTTAACTAAATGTTGTAGACTCAAACTTTTTGCTGTCATTAGTGTATGTTAGCAAAATGAAGATGATTCAAGCATTAATTTCATTGTGCTTTTGCTCATTTTGAAGATTTTGACATTTTCACCTGAAGTGTACAATTAGGGGCTGAAAACGCGTTTAAAGCAATAAAAAGTTCATTTTGGCTCTCACACCTTAACTAAATGTTGTAGACTCAAACTTTTTGCTGTCATTAGTATATTTTAGCAAAATGAAGATGATTCAAGCATTCATTTTATTGTGCTTTTGCTCATTTTGAAGATTTTGACATTTTCACCTGAAGTGTACAATCGGGCTGAAAATGCATTTAAAGCCATAAAAAGTTCATTTTGGCTCTCACACCTTAACTAAATGTTGTAGACTCAAACTTTTTGCTGTCATTAGTGTATGTTAGCAAAATGAAGATGATTCAAGCATTAATTTCATTGTGCTTTTGCTCATTTTGAAGATTTTGACATTTTCACCTGAAGTGTACAATCAGGCTGAAAATGCATTTAAAGCCATAAAAAGTTCATTTTGGCTCTCACACCTTAACTAAATGTTGTAGACTCAAACTTTTTGCTGTCATTAGTGTATTTTAGCAAAATGAAGATGATTCAAGCATTAATTTCATTGTGCTTTTGCTCATTTTGAAGATTTTGACATTTTCACCTGAAGTGTACAATCAGGCTGAAAATGCATTTAAAGCCATAAAAAGTTCATTTTGGCTCTCACACCTTAACTAAATGTTGTAGACTCAAACTTTTTGCTGTCATTAGTATATTTTAGCAAAATGAAGATGATTCAAGCATTCATTTTATTGTGCTTTTGCTCATTTTGAAGATTTTGACATTTTCACCTGAAGTGTACAATCGGGCTGAAAATGCATTTAAAGCAATAAAAAGTTCATTTTGGCTCTCACACCTTAACTAAATGTTGTAGATTCAAACTTTTTGCTGTCATTAGTGTATTTTAGCAAAATGAAGATGATTCAAGCATTAATTTCATTGTGCTTTTGCTCATTTTGAAGATTTTGACATTTTCACCTGAAGTGTACAATCAGGCTGAAAATGCATTTAAAGCCATAAAAAGTTCATTTTGGCTCTCACACCTTAACTAAATGTTGTAGACTCAAACTTTTTGCTGTCATTAGTGTATTTTAGCAAAATGAAGATGATTCAAGCATTAATTTCATTGTGCTTTTGCTCATTTTGAAGATTTTGACATTTTCACCTGAAGTGTACAATCGGGCTGAAAATGCATTTAAAGCCATAAAAAGTTCATTTTGGCTCTCACACCTTAACTAAATGTTGTAGACTCAAACTTTTTGCTGTCATTAGTGTATTTTAGCAAAATGAAGATGATTCCAGCATTAATTTCATTGTGCTTTTGCTCATTTTGAAGATTTTGACATTTTCACCTGAAGTGTACAATCGGGCTGAAAATGCATTTAAAGCAATAAAAAGTTCATTTTGGCTCTCACACCTTAACTAAATGTTGTAGATTCAAACTTTTTGCTGTCATTAGTGTATTTTAGCAAAATGAAGATGATTCAAGCATTAATTTCATTGTGCTTTTGCTCATTTTGAAGATTTTGACATTTTCACCTGAAGTGTACAATTAGGGGCTGAAAACGCGTTTAAAGCAATAAAAAGTTCATTTTGGCTCTCACACCTTAACTAAATGTTGTAGACTCAAACTTTTTGCTGTCATTAGTATATTTTAGCAAAATGAAGATGATTCAAGCATTAATTTTATTGTGCTTTTGCTCATTTTGAAGATTTTGACATTTTCACCTGAAGTGTACAATCGGGCTGAAAATGCATTTAAAGCCATAAAAAGTTCATTTTGGCTCTCACACCTTAACTAAATGTTGTAGACTCAAACTTTTTGCTGTCATTAGTGTATGTTAGCAAAATGCAGATGATTCAAGCATTAATTTCATTGTGCTTTTGCTCATTTTGAAGATTTTGACATTTTCACCTGAAGTGTACAATCGGGCTGAAAATGCATTTAAAGCAATAAAAAGTTCACTTTGGCTCTCACACCTTAACTAAATGTTGTAGATTCAAACTTTTTGCTGTCATTAGTGTATTTTAGCAAAATGAAGATGATTCAAGCATTCATTTTATTGTGCTTTTGCTCATTTTGAAGATTTTGACATTTTCACCTGAAGTGTACAATTAGGGGCTGAAAACGCGTTTAAAGCAATAAAAAGTTCATTTTGGCTCTCACACCTTAACTAAATGTTGTAGACTCAAACTTTTTGCTGTCATTAGTGTATTTTAGCAAAATGAAGATGATTCAAGCATTAATTTTATTGTGCTTTTGCTCATTTTGAAGATTTTGACATTTTCACCTGAAGTGTACAATCGGGCTGAAAATGCATTTAAAGCCATAAAAAGTTCATTTTGGCTCTCACACCTTAACTAAATGTTGTAGACTCAAACTTTTTGCTGTCATTAGTGTATGTTAGCAAAATGAAGATGATTCAAGCATTAATTTCATTGTGCTTTTGCTCATTTTGAAGATTTTGACATTTTCACCTGAAGTGTACAATCAGGCTGAAAATGCATTTAAAGCCATAAAAAGTTCATTTTGGCTCTCACACCTTAACTAAATGTTGTAGACTCAAACTTTTTGCTGTCATTAGTGTATTTTAGCAAAATGAAGATGATTCAAGCATTAATTTCATTGTGCTTTTGCTCATTTTGAAGATTTTGACATTTTCACCTGAAGTGTACAATCGGGCTGAAAATGCATTTAAAGCCATAAAAAGTTCATTTTGGCTCTCACACCTTAACTAAATGTTGTAGACTCAAACTTTTTGCTGTCATTAGTATATTTTAGCAAAATGAAGATGATTCAAGCATTCATTTTATTGTGCTTTTGCTCATTTTGAAGATTTTGACATTTTCACCTGAAGTGTACAATCGGGCTGAAAATGCATTTAAAGCCATAAAAAGTTCATTTTGGCTCTCACACCTTAACTAAATGTTGTAGACTCAAACTTTTTGCTGTCATTAGTGTATGTTAGCAAAATGAAGATGATTCAAGCATTAATTTCATTGTGCTTTTGCTCATTTTGAAGATTTTGACATTTTCACCTGAAGTGTACAATCAGGCTGAAAATGCATTTAAAGCCATAAAAAGTTCATTTTGGCTCTCACACCTTAACTAAATGTTGTAGACTCAAACTTTTTGCTGTCATTAGTGTATTTTAGCAAAATGAAGATGATTCAAGCATTAATTTCATTGTGCTTTTGCTCATTTTGAAGATTTTGACATTTTCACCTGAAGTGTACAATCAGGCTGAAAATGCATTTAAAGCCATAAAAAGTTCATTTTGGCTCTCACACCTTAACTAAATGTTGTAGACTCAAACTTTTTGCTGTCATTAGTATATTTTAGCAAAATGAAGATGATTCAAGCATTAATTTTATTGTGCTTTTGCTCATTTTGAAGATTTTGACATTTTCACCTGAAGTGTACAATCAGGCTGAAAATGCATTTAAAGCCATAAAAAGTTCATTTTGGCTCTCACACCTTAACTAAATGTTGTAGACTCAAACTTTTTGCTGTCATTAGTGTATGTTAGCAAAATGAAGATGATTCAAGCATTAATTTCATTGTGCTTTTGCTCATTTTGAAAATTTTGACATTTTCACCTGAAGTGTACAATTAGGGGCTGAAAACGCGTTTAAAGCAATAAAAAGTTCATTTTGGTTCTCACACCTTAACTAAATGTTGTAGACTCAAACTTTTTGCTGTCATTAGTATATTTTAGCAAAATGAAGATGATTCAAGCATTCATTTTATTGTGCTTTTGCTCATTTTGAAGATTTTGACATTTTCACCTGAAGTGTACAATCGGGCTGAAAATGCATTTAAAGCCATAAAAAGTTCATTTTGGCTCTCACACCTTAACTAAATGTTGTAGACTCAAACTTTTTGCTGTCATTAGTGTATTTTAGCAAAATGAAGATGATTCAAGCATTAATTTCATTGTGCTTTTGCTCATTTTGAAGATTTTGACATTTTCACCTGAAGTGTACAATCAGGCTGAAAATGCATTTAAAGCCATAAAAAGTTCATTTTGGCTCTCACACCTTAACTAAATGTTGTAGACTCAAACTTTTTGCTGTCTTTAGTGTATTTTAGCAAAATGAAGATGATTCAAGCATTAATTTCATTGTGCTTTTGCTCATTTTGAAGATTTTGACATTTTCACCTGAAGTGTACAATCGGGCTGAAAATGCATTTAAAGCCATAAAAAGTTCATTTTGGCTCTCACACCTTAACTAAATGTTGTAGACTCAAACTTTTTGCTGTCATTAGTGTATGTTAGCAAAATGCAGATGATTCAAGCATTAATTTCATTGTGCTTTTGCTCATTTTGAAGATTTTGACATTTTCACCTGAAGTGTACAATCGGGCTGAAAATGCATTTAAAGCAATAAAAAGTTCATTTTGGCTCTCACACCTTAACTAAATGTTGTAGATTCAAACTTTTTGCTGTCATTAGTGTATTTTAGCAAAATGAAGATGATTCAAGCATTAATTTCATTGTGCTTTTGCTCATTTTGAAGATTTTGACATTTTCACCTGAAGTGTACAATCAGGCTGAAAATGCATTTAAAGCCATAAAAAGTTCATTTTGGCTCTCACACCTTAACTAAATGTTGTAGACTCAAACTTTTTGCTGTCATTAGTGTATTTTAGCAAAATGAAGATGATTCAAGCATTAATTTCATTGTGCTTTTGCTCATTTTGAAGATTTTGACATTTTCACCTGAAGTGTACAATCAGGCTGAAAATGCATTTAAAGCCATAAAAAGTTCATTTTGGCTCTCACACCTTAACTAAATGTTGTAGACTCAAACTTTTTGCTGTCTTTAGTGTATTTTAGCAAAATGAAGATGATTCAAGCATTAATTTCATTGTGCTTTTGCTCATTTTGAAGATTTTGACATTTTCACCTGAAGTGTACAATCGGGCTGAAAATGCATTTAAAGCCATAAAAAGTTAATTTTGGCTCTCACACCTTAACTAAATGTTGTAGACTCAAACTTTTTGCTGTCATTAGTGTATGTTAGCAAAATGCAGATGATTCAAGCATTAATTTCATTGTGCTTTTGCTCATTTTGAAGATTTTGACATTTTCACCTGAAGTGTACAATCGGGCTGAAAATGCATTTAAAGCAATAAAAAGTTCATTTTGGCTCTCACACCTTAACTAAATGTTGTAGATTCAAACTTTTTGCTGTCATTAGTGTATTTTAGCAAAATGAAGATGATTCAAGCATTAATTTCATTGTGCTTTTGCTCATTTTGAAGATTTTGACATTTTCACCTGAAGTGTACAATCAGGCTGAAAATGCATTTAAAGCCATAAAAAGTTCATTTTGGCTCTCACACCTTAACTAAATGTTGTAGACTCAAACTTTTTGCTGTCATTAGTGTATTTTAGCAAAATGAAGATGATTCAAGCATTAATTTCATTGTGCTTTTGCTCATTTTGAAGATTTTGACATTTTCACCTGAAGTGTACAATCGGGCTGAAAATGCATTTAAAGCAATAAAAAGTTCATTTTGGCTCTCACACCTTAACTAAATGTTGTAGATTCAAACTTTTTGCTGTCATTAGTGTATTTTAGCAAAATGAAGATGATTCAAGCATTAATTTCATTGTGCTTTTGCTCATTTTGAAGATTTTGACATTTTCACCTGAAGTGTACAATTAGGGGCTGAAAACGCGTTTAAAGCAATAAAAAGTTCATTTTGGCTCTCACACCTTAACTAAATGTTGTAGACTCAAACTTTTTGCTGTCATTAGTATATTTTAGCAAAATGAAGATGATTCAAGCATTAATTTTATTGTGCTTTTGCTCATTTTGAAGATTTTGACATTTTCACCTGAAGTGTACAATCGGGCTGAAAATGCATTTAAAGCCATAAAAAGTTCATTTTGGCTCTCACACCTTAACTAAATGTTGTAGACTCAAACTTTTTGCTGTCATTAGTGTATGTTAGCAAAATGCAGATGATTCAAGCATTAATTTCATTGTGCTTTTGCTCATTTTGAAGATTTTGACATTTTCACCTGAAGTGTACAATCGGGCTGAAAATGCATTTAAAGCAATAAAAAGTTCATTTTGGCTCTCACACCTTAACTAAATGTTGTAGATTCAAACTTTTTGCTGTCATTAGTGTATTTTAGCAAAATGAAGATGATTCAAGCATTAATTTCATTGTGCTTTTGCTCATTTTGAAGATTTTGACATTTTCACCTGAAGTGTACAATTAGGGGCTGAAAACGCGTTTAAAGCAATAAAAAGTTCATTTTGGCTCTCACACCTTAACTAAATGTTGTAGACTCAAACTTTTTGCTGTCATTAGTATATTTTAGCAAAATGAAGATGATTCAAGCATTAATTTTATTGTGCTTTTGCTCATTTTGAAGATTTTGACATTTTCACCTGAAGTGTACAATCGGGCTGAAAATGCATTTAAAGCCATAAAAAGTTCATTTTGGCTCTCACACCTTAACTAAATGTTGTAGACTCAAACTTTTTGCTGTCATTAGTGTATGTTAGCAAAATGAAGATGATTCAAGCATTAATTTCATTGTGCTTTTGCTCATTTTGAAGATTTTGACATTTTCACCTGAAGTGTACAATCAGGCTGAAAATGCATTTAAAGCCATAAAAAGTTCATTTTGGCTCTCACACCTTAACTAAATGTTGTAGACTCAAACTTTTTGCTGTCATTAGTGTATTTTAGCAAAATGAAGATGATTCAAGCATTAATTTCATTGTGCTTTTGCTCATTTTGAAGATTTTGACATTTTCACCTGAAGTGTACAATCGGGCTGAAAATGCATTTAAAGCCATAAAAAGTTCATTTTGGCTCTCACACCTTAACTAAATGTTGTAGACTCAAACTTTTTGCTGTCATTAGTATATTTTAGCAAAATGAAGATGATTCAAGCATTCATTTTATTGTGCTTTTGCTCATTTTGAAGATTTTGACATTTTCACCTGAAGTGTACAATCGGGCTGAAAATGCATTTAAAGCCATAAAAAGTTCATTTTGGCTCTCACACCTTAACTAAATGTTGTAGACTCAAACTTTTTGCTGTCATTAGTGTATGTTAGCAAAATGAAGATGATTCAAGCATTAATTTCATTGTGCTTTTGCTCATTTTGAAGATTTTGACATTTTCACCTGAAGTGTACAATCAGGCTGAAAATGCATTTAAAGCCATAAAAAGTTCATTTTGGCTCTCACACCTTAACTAAATGTTGTAGACTCAAACTTTTTGCTGTCATTAGTGTATTTTAGCAAAATGAAGATGATTCAAGCATTAATTTCATTGTGCTTTTGCTCATTTTGAAGATTTTGACATTTTCACCTGAAGTGTACAATCAGGCTGAAAATGCATTTAAAGCCATAAAAAGTTCATTTTGGCTCTCACACCTTAACTAAATGTTGTAGACTCAAACTTTTTGCTGTCATTAGTATATTTTAGCAAAATGAAGATGATTCAAGCATTAATTTTATTGTGCTTTTGCTCATTTTGAAGATTTTGACATTTTCACCTGAAGTGTACAATCAGGCTGAAAATGCATTTAAAGCCATAAAAAGTTCAT
The DNA here is from genome assembly GCF_054856555.1 of Leptonotus elevatus. Lineage (NCBI taxonomy): Eukaryota > Metazoa > Chordata > Actinopteri > Syngnathiformes > Syngnathidae > Leptonotus > Leptonotus elevatus. The sequence goes on along the minus strand of NW_028233548.1, from coordinate 19,442 downwards.
TTTGGCTCTCACACCTTAACTAAATGTTGTAGACTCAAACTTTTTGCTGTCATTAGTGTATGTTAGCAAAATGAAGATGATTCAAGCATTAATTTCATTGTGCTTTTGCTCATTTTGAAAATTTTGACATTTTCACCTGAAGTGTACAATTAGGGGCTGAAAACGCGTTTAAAGCAATAAAAAGTTCATTTTGGCTCTCACACCTTAACTAAATGTTGTAGACTCAAACTTTTTGCTGTCATTAGTATATTTTAGCAAAATGAAGATGATTCAAGCATTCATTTTATTGTGCTTTTGCTCATTTTGAAGATTTTGACATTTTCACCTGAAGTGTACAATCGGGCTGAAAATGCATTTAAAGCCATAAAAAGTTCATTTTGGCTCTCACACCTTAACTAAATGTTGTAGACTCAAACTTTTTGCTGTCATTAGTGTATTTTAGCAAAATGAAGATGATTCAAGCATTAATTTCATTGTGCTTTTGCTCATTTTGAAGATTTTGACATTTTCACCTGAAGTGTACAATCAGGCTGAAAATGCATTTAAAGCCATAAAAAGTTCATTTTGGCTCTCACACCTTAACTAAATGTTGTAGACTCAAACTTTTTGCTGTCTTTAGTGTATTTTAGCAAAATGAAGATGATTCAAGCATTAATTTCATTGTGCTTTTGCTCATTTTGAAGATTTTGACATTTTCACCTGAAGTGTACAATCGGGCTGAAAATGCATTTAAAGCCATAAAAAGTTCATTTTGGCTCTCACACCTTAACTAAATGTTGTAGACTCAAACTTTTTGCTGTCATTAGTGTATTTTAGCAAAATGAAGATGATTCAAGCATTAATTTCATTGTGCTTTTGCTCATTTTGAAGATTTTGACATTTTCACCTGAAGTGTACAATCGGGCTGAAAATGCATTTAAAGCAATAAAAAGTTCATTTTGGCTCTCACACCTTAACTAAATGTTGTAGATTCAAACTTTTTGCTGTCATTAGTGTATTTTAGCAAAATGAAGATGATTCAAGCATTAATTTCATTGTGCTTTTGCTCATTTTGAAGATTTTGACATTTTCACCTGAAGTGTACAATTAGGGGCTGAAAACGCGTTTAAAGCAATAAAAAGTTCATTTTGGCTCTCACACCTTAACTAAATGTTGTAGACTCAAACTTTTTGCTGTCATTAGTATATTTTAGCAAAATGAAGATGATTCAAGCATTAATTTTATTGTGCTTTTGCTCATTTTGAAGATTTTGACATTTTCACCTGAAGTGTACAATCGGGCTGAAAATGCATTTAAAGCCATAAAAAGTTCATTTTGGCTCTCACACCTTAACTAAATGTTGTAGACTCAAACTTTTTGCTGTCATTAGTGTATGTTAGCAAAATGAAGATGATTCAAGCATTAATTTCATTGTGCTTTTGCTCATTTTGAAGATTTTGACATTTTCACCTGAAGTGTACAATCAGGCTGAAAATGCATTTAAAGCCATAAAAAGTTCATTTTGGCTCTCACACCTTAACTAAATGTTGTAGACTCAAACTTTTTGCTGTCATTAGTGTATTTTAGCAAAATGAAGATGATTCAAGCATTAATTTCATTGTGCTTTTGCTCATTTTGAAGATTTTGACATTTTCACCTGAAGTGTACAATCAGGCTGAAAATGCATTTAAAGCCATAAAAAGTTCATTTTGGCTCTCACACCTTAACTAAATGTTGTAGACTCAAACTTTTTGCTGTCATTAGTATATTTTAGCAAAATGAAGATGATTCAAGCATTAATTTCATTGTGCTTTTGCTCATTTTGAAGATTTTGACATTTTCACCTGAAGTGTACAATCAGGCTGAAAAAGCATTTAAAGCCATAAAAAGTTCATTTTGGCTCTCACACCTTAACTAAATGTTGTAGACTCAAACTTTTTGCTGTCATTAGTGTATGTTAGCAAAATGAAGATGATTCAAGCATTAATTTCATTGTGCTTTTGCTCATTTTGAAGATTTTGACATTTTCACCTGAAGTGTACAATCAGGTTGAAAATGCATTTAAAGCCATAAAAAGTTCATTTTGGCTCTCACACCTTGACTAAATGTTGTAGACTCAAACTTTTTGCTGTCATTAGTGTATGTTAGCAAAATGAAGATGATTCAAGCATTAATTTCATTGTGCTTTTGCTCATTTTGAAAATTTTGACATTTTCACCTGAAGTGTACAATTAGGGGCTGAAAACGCGTTTAAAGCAATAAAAAGTTCATTTTGGCTCTCACACCTTAACTAAATGTTGTAGACTCAAACTTTTTGCTGTCATTAGTATATTTTAGCAAAATGAAGATGATTCAAGCATTAATTTTATTGTGCTTTTGCTCATTTTGAAGATTTTGACATTTTCACCTGAAGTGTACAATCAGGCTGAAAATGCATTTAAAGCCATAAAAAGTTCATTTTTGCTCTCACACCTTAAATAAATGTTGTAGACTCAAACTTTTTGCTGTCATTAGTGTATTTTAGCAAAATGAAGATGATTCAAGCATTAATTTCATTGTGCTTTTGCTCATTTTGAAGATTTTGACATTTTCACCTGAAGTGTACAATCGGGCTGAAAATGCATTTAAAGCCATAAAAAGTTCATTTTGGCTCTCACACCTTAACTAAATGTTGTAGACTCAAACTTTTTGCTGTCATTAGTGTATGTTAGCAAAATGAAGATGATTCAAGCATTAATTTCATTGTGCTTTTGCTCATTTTGAAGATTTTGACATTTTCACCTGAAGTGTACAATCAGGCTGAAAATGCATTTAAAGCCATAAAAAGTTCATTTTGGCTCTCACACCTTAACTAAATGTTGTAGACTCAAACTTTTTGCTGTCATTAGTGTATTTTAGCAAAATGAAGATGATTCAAGCATTAATTTCATTGTGCTTTTGCTCATTTTGAAGATTTTGACATTTTCACCTGAAGTGTACAATTAGGGGCTGAAAACGCGTTTAAAGCAATAAAAAGTTCATTTTGGCTCTCACACCTTAACTAAATGTTGTAGACTCAAACTTTTTGCTGTCATTAGTATATTTTAGCAAAATGAAGATGATTCAAGCATTCATTTTATTGTGCTTTTGCTCATTTTGAAGATTTTGACATTTTCACCTGAAGTGTACAATCGGGCTAAAAATGCATTTAAAGCAATAAAAAGTTCATTTTGGCTCTCACACCTTAACTAAATGTTGTAGATTCAAACTTTTTGCTGTCATTAGTGTATTTTAGCAAAATGAAGATGATTCAAGCATTAATTTCATTGTGCTTTTGCTCATTTTGAAGATTTTGACATTTTCACCTGAAGTGTACAATCAGGCTGAAAATGCATTTAAAGCCATAAAAAGTTCATTTTGGCTCTCACACCTTAACTAAATGTTGTAGACTCAAACTTTTTGCTGTCATTAGTGTATTTTAGCAAAATGAAGATGATTCAAGCATTAATTTCATTGTGCTTTTGCTCATTTTGAAGATTTTGACATTTTCACCTGAAGTGTACAATCGGGCTGAAAATGCATTTAAAGCCATAAAAAGTTCATTTTGGCTCTCACACCTTAACTAAATGTTGTAGACTCAAACTTTTTGCTGTCATTAGTGTATTTTAGCAAAATGAAGATGATTCCAGCATTAATTTCATTGTGCTTTTGCTCATTTTGAAGATTTTGACATTTTCACCTGAAGTGTACAATCGGGCTGAAAATGCATTTAAATCAATAAAAAGTTCATTTTGGCTCTCACACCTTAACTAAATGTTGTAGATTCAAACTTTTTGCTGTCATTAGTGTATTTTAGCAAAATGAAGATGATTCAAGCATTAATTTCATTGTGCTTTTGCTCATTTTGAAGATTTTGACATTTTCACCTGAAGTGTACAATTAGGGGCTGAAAACGCGTTTAAAGCAATAAAAAGTTCATTTTGGCTCTCACACCTTAACTAAATGTTGTAGACTCAAACTTTTTGCTGTCATTAGTATATTTTAGCAAAATGAAGATGATTCAAGCATTCATTTTATTGTGCTTTTGCTCATTTTGAAGATTTTGACATTTTCACCTGAAGTGTACAATCGGGCTGAAAATGCATTTAAAGCAATAAAAAGTTCATTTTGGCTCTCACACCTTAACTAAATGTTGTAGATTCAAACTTTTTGCTGTCATTAGTGTATTTTAGCAAAATGAAGATGATTCAAGCATTAATTTCATTGTGCTTTTGCTCATTTTGAAGATTTTGACATTTTCACCTGAAGTGTACAATCGGGCTGAAAATGCATTTAAAGCCATAAAAAGTTCATTTTGGCTCTCACACCTTAACTAAATGTTGTAGACTCAAACTTTTTGCTGTCATTAGTGTATTTTAGCAAAATGAAGATGATTCAAGCATTAATTTCATTGTGCTTTTGCTCATTTTGAAGATTTTGACATTTTCACCTGAAGTGTACAATCAGGCTGAAAATGCATTTAAAGCCATAAAAAGTTCATTTTGGCTCTCACACCTTAACTAAATGTTGTAGACTCAAACTTTTTGCTGTCTTTAGTGTATTTTAGCAAAATGAAGATGATTCAAGCATTAATTTCATTGTGCTTTTGCTCATTTTGAAGATTTTGACATTTTCACCTGAAGTGTACAATCGGGCTGAAAATGCATTTAAAGCCATAAAAAGTTCATTTTGGCTCTCACACCTTAACTAAATGTTGTAGACTCAAACTTTTTGCTGTCATTAGTGTATGTTAGCAAAATGCAGATGATTCAAGCATTAATTTCATTGTGCTTTTGCTCATTTTGAAGATTTTGACATTTTCACCTGAAGTGTACAATCGGGCTGAAAATGCATTTAAAGCAATAAAAAGTTCATTTTGGCTCTCACACCTTAACTAAATGTTGTAGATTCAAACTTTTTGCTGTCATTAGTGTATTTTAGCAAAATGAAGATGATTCAAGCATTAATTTCATTGTGCTTTTGCTCATTTTGAAGATTTTGACATTTTCACCTGAAGTGTACAATCAGGCTGAAAATGCATTTAAAGCCATAAAAAGTTCATTTTGGCTCTCACACCTTAACTAAATGTTGTAGACTCAAACTTTTTGCTGTCATTAGTGTATTTTAGCAAAATGAAGATGATTCAAGCATTAATTTCATTGTGCTTTTGCTCATTTTGAAGATTTTGACATTTTCACCTGAAGTGTACAATCGGGCTGAAAATGCATTTAAAGCCATAAAAAGTTCATTTTGGCTCTCACACCTTAACTAAATGTTGTAGACTCAAACTTTTTGCTGTCATTAGTGTATTTTAGCAAAATGAAGATGATTCCAGCATTAATTTCATTGTGCTTTTGCTCATTTTGAAGATTTTGACATTTTCACCTGAAGTGTACAATCGGGCTGAAAATGCATTTAAAGCAATAAAAAGTTCATTTTGGCTCTCACACCTTAACTAAATGTTGTAGATTCAAACTTTTTGCTGTCATTAGTGTATTTTAGCAAAATGAAGATGATTCAAGCATTAATTTCATTGTGCTTTTGCTCATTTTGAAGATTTTGACATTTTCACCTGAAGTGTACAATTAGGGGCTGAAAACGCGTTTAAAGCAATAAAAAGTTCATTTTGGCTCTCACACCTTAACTAAATGTTGTAGACTCAAACTTTTTGCTGTCATTAGTATATTTTAGCAAAATGAAGATGATTCAAGCATTAATTTTATTGTGCTTTTGCTCATTTTGAAGATTTTGACATTTTCACCTGAAGTGTACAATCGGGCTGAAAATGCATTTAAAGCCATAAAAAGTTCATTTTGGCTCTCACACCTTAACTAAATGTTGTAGACTCAAACTTTTTGCTGTCATTAGTGTATGTTAGCAAAATGCAGATGATTCAAGCATTAATTTCATTGTGCTTTTGCTCATTTTGAAGATTTTGACATTTTCACCTGAAGTGTACAATCGGGCTGAAAATGCATTTAAAGCAATAAAAAGTTCATTTTGGCTCTCACACCTTAACTAAATGTTGTAGATTCAAACTTTTTGCTGTCATTAGTGTATTTTAGCAAAATGAAGATGATTCAAGCATTAATTTCATTGTGCTTTTGCTCATTTTGAAGATTTTGACATTTTCACCTGAAGTGTACAATTAGGGGCTGAAAACGCGTTTAAAGCAATAAAAAGTTCATTTTGGCTCTCACACCTTAACTAAATGTTGTAGACTCAAACTTTTTGCTGTCATTAGTATATTTTAGCAAAATGAAGATGATTCAAGCATTAATTTTATTGTGCTTTTGCTCATTTTGAAGATTTTGACATTTTCACCTGAAGTGTACAATCGGGCTGAAAATGCATTTAAAGCCATAAAAAGTTCATTTTGGCTCTCACACCTTAACTAAATGTTGTAGACTCAAACTTTTTGCTGTCATTAGTGTATGTTAGCAAAATGAAGATGATTCAAGCATTAATTTCATTGTGCTTTTGCTCATTTTGAAGATTTTGACATTTTCACCTGAAGTGTACAATCAGGCTGAAAATGCATTTAAAGCCATAAAAAGTTCATTTTGGCTCTCACACCTTAACTAAATGTTGTAGACTCAAACTTTTTGCTGTCATTAGTGTATTTTAGCAAAATGAAGATGATTCAAGCATTAATTTCATTGTGCTTTTGCTCATTTTGAAGATTTTGACATTTTCACCTGAAGTGTACAATCGGGCTGAAAATGCATTTAAAGCCATAAAAAGTTCATTTTGGCTCTCACACCTTAACTAAATGTTGTAGACTCAAACTTTTTGCTGTCATTAGTATATTTTAGCAAAATGAAGATGATTCAAGCATTCATTTTATTGTGCTTTTGCTCATTTTGAAGATTTTGACATTTTCACCTGAAGTGTACAATCGGGCTGAAAATGCATTTAAAGCCATAAAAAGTTCATTTTGGCTCTCACACCTTAACTAAATGTTGTAGACTCAAACTTTTTGCTGTCATTAGTGTATTTTAGCAAAATGAAGATGATTCAAGCATTAATTTCATTGTGCTTTTGCTCATTTTGAAGATTTTGACATTTTCACCTGAAGTGTACAATCAGGCTGAAAATGCATTTAAAGCCATAAAAAGTTCATTTTGGCTCTCACACCTTAACTAAATGTTGTAGACTCAAACTTTTTGCTGTCTTTAGTGTATTTTAGCAAAATGAAGATGATTCAAGCATTAATTTCATTGTGCTTTTGCTCATTTTGAAGATTTTGACATTTTCACCTGAAGTGTACAATCGGGCTGAAAATGCATTTAAAGCCATAAAAAGTTAATTTTGGCTCTCACACCTTAACTAAATGTTGTAGACTCAAACTTTTTGCTGTCATTAGTGTATGTTAGCAAAATGCAGATGATTCAAGCATTAATTTCATTGTGCTTTTGCTCATTTTGAAGATTTTGACATTTTCACCTGAAGTGTACAATCGGGCTGAAAATGCATTTAAAGCAATAAAAAGTTCATTTTGGCTCTCACACCTTAACTAAATGTTGTAGATTCAAACTTTTTGCTGTCATTAGTGTATTTTAGCAAAATGAAGATGATTCAAGCATTAATTTCATTGTGCTTTTGCTCATTTTGAAGATTTTGACATTTTCACCTGAAGTGTACAATCAGGCTGAAAATGCATTTAAAGCCATAAAAAGTTCATTTTGGCTCTCACACCTTAACTAAATGTTGTAGACTCAAACTTTTTGCTGTCATTAGTGTATTTTAGCAAAATGAAGATGATTCAAGCATTAATTTCATTGTGCTTTTGCTCATTTTGAAAATTTTGACATTTTCACCTGAAGTGTACAATTAGGGGCTGAAAACGCGTTTAAAGCAATAAAAAGTTCATTTTGGCTCTCACACCTTAACTAAATGTTGTAGACTCAAACTTTTTGCTGTCATTAGTATATTTTAGCAAAATGAAGATGATTCAAGCATTAATTTTATTGTGCTTTTGCTCATTTTGAAGATTTTGACATTTTCACCTGAAGTGTACAATCAGGCTGAAAATGCATTTAAAGCCATAAAAAGTTCATTTTTGCTCTCACACCTTAAATAAATGTTGTAGACTCAAACTTTTTGCTGTCATTAGTGTATTTTAGCAAAATGAAGATGATTCAAGCATTAATTTCATTGTGCTTTTGCTCATTTTGAAGATTTTGACATTTTCACCTGAAGTGTACAATCGGGCTGAAAATGCATTTAAAGCAATAAAAAGTTCATTTTGGCTCTCACACCTTAACTAAATGTTGTAGACTCAAACTTTTTGCTGTCATTAGTGTATTTTAGCAAAATGAAGATGATTCAAGCATTAATTTCATTGTGCTTTTGCTCATTTTGAAGATTTTGACATTTTCACCTGAAGTGTACAATCGGGCTGAAAATGCATTTAAAGCCATAAAAAGTTCATTTTGGCTCTCACACCTTAACTAAATGTTGTAGACTCAAACTTTTTGCTGTCATTAGTATATTTTAGCAAAATGAAGATGATTCAAGCATTCATTTTATTGTGCTTTTGCTCATTTTGAAGATTTTGACATTTTCACCTGAAGTGTACAATCGGGCTGAAAATGCATTTAAAGCCATAAAAAGTTCATTTTGGCTCTCACACCTTAACTAAATGTTGTAGACTCAAACTTTTTGCTGTCATTAGTGTATGTTAGCAAAATGAAGATGATTCAAGCATTAATTTCATTGTGCTTTTGCTCATTTTGAAAATTTTGACATTTTCACCTGAAGTGTACAATTAGGGGCTGAAAACGCGTTTAAAGCAATAAAAAGTTCATTTTGGCTCTCACACCTTAACTAAATGTTGTAGACTCAAACTTTTTGCTGTCATTAGTATATTTTAGCAAAATGAAGATGATTCAAGCATTAATTTTATTGTGCTTTTGCTCATTTTGAAGATTTTGACATTTTCACCTGAAGTGTACAATCAGGCTGAAAATGCATTTAAAGCCATAAAAAGTTCATTTTTGCTCTCACACCTTAAATAAATGTTGTAGACTCAAACTTTTTGCTGTCATTAGTGTATTTTAGCAAAATGAAGATGATTCAAGCATTAATTTCATTGTGCTTTTGCTCATTTTGAAGATTTTGACATTTTCACCTGAAGTGTACAATCGGGCTGAAAATGCATTTAAAGCAATAAAAAGTTCATTTTGGCTCTCACACCTTAACTAAATGTTGTAGACTCAAACTTTTTGCTGTCATTAGTGTATTTTAGCAAAATGAAGATGATTCAAGCATTAATTTCATTGTGCTTTTGCTCATTTTGAAGATTTTGACATTTTCACCTGAAGTGTACAATCGGGCTGAAAATGCATTTAAAGCCATAAAAAGTTCATTTTGGCTCTCACACCTTAACTAAATGTTGTAGACTCAAACTTTTTGCTGTCATTAGTATATTTTAGCAAAATGAAGATGATTCAAGCATTCATTTTATTGTGCTTTTGCTCATTTTGAAGATTTTGACATTTTCACCTGAAGTGTACAATCGGGCTGAAAATGCATTTAAAGCCATAAAAAGTTCATTTTGGCTCTCACACCTTAACTAAATGTTGTAGACTCAAACTTTTTGCTGTCATTAGTGTATGTTAGCAAAATGAAGATGATTCAAGCATTAATTTCATTGTGCTTTTGCTCATTTTGAAAATTTTGACATTTTCACCTGAAGTGTACAATTAGGGGCTGAAAACGCGTTTAAAGCAATAAAAAGTTCATTTTGGCTCTCACACCTTAACTAAATGTTGTAGACTCAAACTTTTTGCTGTCATTAGTATATTTTAGCAAAATGAAGATGATTCAAGCATTAATTTTATTGTGCTTTTGCTCATTTTGAAGATTTTGACATTTTCACCTGAAGTGTACAATCAGGCTGAAAATGCATTTAAAGCCATAAAAAGTTCATTTTTGCTCTCACACCTTAAATAAATGTTGTAGACTCAAACTTTTTGCTGTCATTAGTGTATTTTAGCAAAATGAAGATGATTCAAGCATTAATTTCATTGTGCTTTTGCTCATTTTGAAGATTTTGACATTTTCACCTGAAGTGTACAATCGGGCTGAAAATGCATTTAAAGCCATAAAAAGTTCATTTTGGCTCTCACACCTTAACTAAATGTTGTAGACTCAAACTTTTTGCTGTCATTAGTGTATGTTAGCAAAATGAAGATGATTCAAGCATTAATTTCATTGTGCTTTTGCTCATTTTGAAGATTTTGACATTTTCACCTGAAGTGTACAATCAGGCTGAAAATGCATTTAAAGCCATAAAAAGTTCATTTTGGCTCTCACACCTTAACTAAATGTTGTAGACTCAAACTTTTTGCTGTCATTAGTGTATTTTAGCAAAATGAAGATGATTCAAGCATTAATTTCATTGTGCTTTTGCTCATTTTGAAGATTTTGACATTTTCACCTGAAGTGTACAATTAGGGGCTGAAAACGCGTTTAAAGCAATAAAAAGTTCATTTTGGCTCTCACACCTTAACTAAATGTTGTAGACTCAAACTTTTTGCTGTCATTAGTATATTTTAGCAAAATGAAGATGATTCAAGCATTCATTTTATTGTGCTTTTGCTCATTTTGAAGATTTTGACATTTTCACCTGAAGTGTACAATCGGGCTGAAAATGCATTTAAAGCAATAAAAAGTTCATTTTGGCTCTCACACCTTAACTAAATGTTGTAGATTCAAACTTTTTGCTGTCATTAGTGTATTTTAGCAAAATGAAGATGATTCAAGCATTAATTTCATTGTGCTTTTGCTCATTTTGAAGATTTTGACATTTTCACCTGAAGTGTACAATCAGGCTGAAAATGCATTTAAAGCCATAAAAAGTTCATTTTGGCTCTCACACCTTAACTAAATGTTGTAGACTCAAACTTTTTGCTGTCATTAGTGTATTTTAGCAAAATGAAGATGATTCAAGCATTAATTTCATTGTGCTTTTGCTCATTTTGAAGATTTTGACATTTTCACCTGAAGTGTACAATCGGGCTGAAAATGCATTTAAAGCCATAAAAAGTTCATTTTGGCTCTCACACCTTAACTAAATGTTGTAGACTCAAACTTTTTGCTGTCATTAGTGTATTTTAGCAAAATGAAGATGATTCCAGCATTAATTTCATTGTGCTTTTGCTCATTTTGAAGATTTTGACATTTTCACCTGAAGTGTACAATCGGGCTGAAAATGCATTTAAAGCAATAAAAAGTTCATTTTGGCTCTCACACCTTAACTAAATGTTGTAGATTCAAACTTTTTGCTGTCATTAGTGTATTTTAGCAAAATGAAGATGATTCAAGCATTAATTTCATTGTGCTTTTGCTCATTTTGAAGATTTTGACATTTTCACCTGAAGTGTACAATTAGGGGCTGAAAACGCGTTTAAAGCAATAAAAAGTTCATTTTGGCTCTCACACCTTAACTAAATGTTGTAGACTCAAACTTTTTGCTGTCATTAGTATATTTTAGCAAAATGAAGATGATTCAAGCATTCATTTTATTGTGCTTTTGCTCATTTTGAAGATTTTGACATTTTCACCTGAAGTGTACAATCGGGCTGAAAATGCATTTAAAGCAATAAAAAGTTCATTTTGGCTCTCACACCTTAACTAAATGTTGTAGATTCAAACTTTTTGCTGTCATTAGTGTATTTTAGCAAAATGAAGATGATTCAAGCATTAATTTCATTGTGCTTTTGCTCATTTTGAAGATTTTGACATTTTCACCTGAAGTGTACAATCGGGCTGAAAATGCATTTAAAGCCATAAAAAGTTCATTTTGGCTCTCACACCTTAACTAAATGTTGTAGACTCAAACTTTTTGCTGTCATTAGTGTATTTTAGCAAAATGAAGATGATTCAAGCATTAATTTCATTGTGCTTTTGCTCATTTTGAAGATTTTGACATTTTCACCTGAAGTGTACAATTAGGGGCTGAAAACGCGTTTAAAGCAATAAAAAGTTCATTTTGGCTCTCACACCTTAACTAAATGTTGTAGACTCAAACTTTTTGCTGTCATTAGTATATTTTAGCAAAATGAAGATGATTCAAGCATTAATTTTATTGTGCTTTTGCTCATTTTGAAGATTTTGACATTTTCACCTGAAGTGTACAATCGGGCTGAAAATGCATTTAAAGCCATAAAAAGTTCATTTTGGCTCTCACACCTTAACTAAATGTTGTAGACTCAAACTTTTTGCTGTCATTAGTGTATGTTAGCAAAATGAAGATGATTCAAGCATTAATTTCATTGTGCTTTTGCTCATTTTGAAGATTTTGACATTTTCACCTGAAGTGTACAATCAGGCTGAAAATGCATTTAAAGCCATAAAAAGTTCATTTTGGCTCTCACACCTTAACTAAATGTTGTAGACTCAAACTTTTTGCTGTCATTAGTGTATTTTAGCAAAATGAAGATGATTCAAGCATTAATTTCATTGTGCTTTTGCTCATTTTGAAGATTTTGACATTTTCACCTGAAGTGTACAATCGGGCTGAAAATGCATTTAAAGCCATAAAAAGTTCATTTTGGCTCTCACACCTTAACTAAATGTTGTAGACTCAAACTTTTTGCTGTCATTAGTATATTTTAGCAAAATGAAGATGATTCAAGCATTCATTTTATTGTGCTTTTGCTCATTTTGAAGATTTTGACATTTTCACCTGAAGTGTACAATCGGGCTGAAAATGCATTTAAAGCCATAAAAAGTTCATTTTGGCTCTCACACCTTAACTAAATGTTGTAGACTCAAACTTTTTGCTGTCATTAGTGTATGTTAGCAAAATGAAGATGATTCAAGCATTAATTTCATTGTGCTTTTGCTCATTTTGAAGATTTTGACATTTTCACCTGAAGTGTACAATCAGGCTGAAAATGCATTTAAAGCCATAAAAACTTCATTTTGGCTCTCACACCTTAACTAAATATTGTAGACTCAAACTTTTTGCTGTCATTAGTGTATTTTAGCAAAATGAAGATGATTCAAGCATTAATTTCATTGTGCTTTTGCTCATTTTGAAGATTTTGACATTTTCACCTGAAGTGTACAATCAGGCTGAAAATGCATTTAAAGCCATAAAAAGTTCATTTTGGCTCTCACACCTTAACTAAATGTTGTAGACTCAAACTTTTTGCTGTCATTAGTATATTTTAGCAAAATGAAGATGATTCAAGCATTAATTTTATTGTGCTTTTGCTCATTTTGAAGATTTTGACATTTTCACCTGAAGTGTACAATCAGGCTGAAAATGCATTTAAAGCCATAAAAAGTTCATTTTGGCTCTCACACCTTAACTAAATGTTGTAGACTCAAACTTTTTGCTGTCATTAGTGTATGTTAGCAAAATGAAGATGATTCAAGCATTAATTTCATTGTGCTTTTGCTCATTTTGAAAATTTTGACATTTTCACCTGAAGTGTACAATTAGGGGCTGAAAACGCGTTTAAAGCAATAAAAAGTTCATTTTGGCTCTCACACCTTAACTAAATGTTGTAGACTCAAACTTTTTGCTGTCATTAGTATATTTTAGCAAAATGAAGATGATTCAAGCATTCATTTTATTGTGCTTTTGCTCATTTTGAAGATTTTGACATTTTCACCTGAAGTGTACAATCGGGCTGAAAATGCATTTAAAGCCATAAAAAGTTCATTTTGGCTCTCACACCTTAACTAAATGTTGTAGACTCAAACTTTTTGCTGTCATTAGTGTATGTTAGCAAAATGCAGATGATTCAAGCATTAATTTCATTGTGCTTTTGCTCATTTTGAAGATTTTGACATTTTCACCTGAAGTGTACAATCAGGCTGAAAATGCATTTAAAGCCATAAAAAGTTCATTTTGGCTCTCACACCTTAACTAAATGTTGTAGACTCAAACTTTTTGCTGTCATTAGTGTATTTTAGCAAAATGAAGATGATTCAAGCATTAATTTCATTGTGCTTTTGCTCATTTTGAAGATTTTGTCATTTTCACCTGAAGTGTACAATCGGGCTGAAAATGCATTTAAAGCCATAAAAAGTTCATTTTGGCTCTCACACCTTAACTAAATGTTGTAGACTCAAACTTTTTGCTGTCTTTAGTGTATGTTAGCAAAATGAAGATGATTCAAGCATTAATTTCATTGTGCTTTTGCTCATTTTGAAGATTTTGACATTTTCACCTGAAGTGTACAATCGGGCTGAAAATGCATTTAAAGCCATAAAAAGTTCATTTTGGCTCTCACACCTTAACTAAATGTTGTAGACTCAAACTTCTTGCTGTCATTAGTGTATGTTAGCAAAATGAAGATGATTCAAGCATTAATTTCATTGTGCTTTTGCTCATTTTGAAGATTTTGACATTTTCACCTGAAGTGTACAATCAGGCTGAAAATGCATTTAAAGCCATAAAAAGTTCATTTTGGCTCTCACACCTTAACTAAATGTTGTAGACTCAAACTTTTTGCTGTCATTAGTGTATTTTAGCAAAATGAAGATGATTCAAGCATTAATTTCATTGTGGTTTTGCTCATTTTGAAGATTTTGACATTTTCACCTGAAGTGTACAATCGGGCTGAAAATGCATTTAAAGCCATAAAAAGTTCATTTTGGCTCTCACACCTTAACTAAATGTTGTAGACTCAAACTTTTTGCTGTCATTAGTGTATTTTAGCAAAATGAAGATGATTCAAGCATTAATTTCATTGTGCTTTTGCTCATTTTGAAGATTTTGACATTTTCACCTGAAGTGTACAATCAGGCTGAAAATGCATTTAAAGCCATAAAAAGTTCATTTTGGCTCTCACACCTTAACTAAATGTTGTAGACTCAAACTTTTTGCTGTCATTAGTGTATTTTAGCAAAATGAAGATGATTCAAGCATTAATTTCATTGTGCTTTTGCTCATTTTGAAGATTTTGTCATTTTCACCTGAAGTGTACAATCGGGCTGAAAATGCATTTAAAGCCATAAAAAGTTCATTTTGGCTCTCACACCTTAACTAAATGTTGTAGACTCAAACTTTTTGCTGTCATTAGTGTATTTTAGCAAAATGAAGATGATTCAAGCATTAATTTCATTGTGCTTTTGCTCATTTTGAAGATTTTGACATTTTCACCTGAAGTGTACAATCAGGCTGAAAATGCATTTAAAGCCATAAAAAGTTCATTTTGGCTCTCACACCTTAACTAAATGTTGTAGACTCAAACTTTTTTTTGTCTTTAGTGTATTTTAGCAAAATGAAGATGATTCAAGCATTAATTTCATTGTGCTTTTGCTCATTTTGAAGATTTTGACATTTTCACCTGAAGTGTACAATCAGGCTGAAAATGCATTTAAAGCCATAAAAAGTTCATTTTGGCTCTCACACCTTAACTAAATGTTGTAGACTCAAACTTTTTGCTGTCATTAGTGTATGTTAGCAAAATGAAGATGATTCAAGCATTAATTTCATTGTGCTTTTGCTCATTTTGAAGATTTTGACATTTTCACCTGAAGTGTACAATCAGGCTGAAAATGCATTTAAAGCCATAAAAAGTTCATTTTGGCTCTCACACCTTAACTAAATGTTGTAGACTCAAACTTTTTGCTGTCATTAGTGTATTTTAGCAAAATGAAGATGATTCAAGCATTAATTTCATTGTGCTTTTGCTCATTTTGAAGATTTTGACATTTTCACCTGAAGTGTACAATCAGGCTGAAAATGCATTTAAAGCCATAAAAAGTTCATTTTGGCTCTCACACCTTAACTAAATGTTGTAGACTCAAACTTTTTGCTGTCATTAGTGTATTTTAGCAAAATGAAGATGATTCAAGCATTAATTTCATTGTGCTTTTGCTCATTTTGAAGATTTTGACATTTTCACCTGAAGTGTACAATCGGGCTGAAAATGCATTTAAAGCAATAAAAAGTTCATTTTGGCTCTCACACCTTAACTAAATGTTGTAGATTCAAACTTTTTGCTGTCATTAGTGTATTTTAGCAAAATGAAGATGATTCAAGCATTAATTTCATTGTGCTTTTGCTCATTTTGAAGATTTTGACATTTTCACCTGAAGTGTACATTTAGGCTGAAAATGCATTTAAAGCCATAAAAAGTTCATTTTGGCTCTCACACCTTAACTAAATGTTGTAGACTCAAACTTTTTGCTGTCATTAGTGTATTTTAGCAAAATGAAGATGATTCAAGCATTAATTTCATTGTGCTTTTGCTCATTTTGAAGATTTTGACATTTTCACCTGAAGTGTACAATCGGGCTGAAAATGCATTTAAAGCCATAAAAAGTTCATTTTGGCTCTCACACCTTAACTAAATGTTGTAGACTCAAACTTTTTGCTGTCATTAGTGTATTTTAGCAAAATGAAGATGATTCCAGCATTAATTTCATTGTGCTTTTGCTCATTTTGAAGATTTTGACATTTTCACCTGAAGTGTACAATCGGGCTGAAAATGCGTTTAAAGCAATAAAAAGTTCATTTTGGCTCTCACACCTTAACTAAATGTTGTAGATTCAAACTTTTTGCTGTCATTAGTGTATTTTAGCAAAATGAAGATGATTCAAGCATTAATTTCATTGTGCTTTTGCTCATTTTGAAGATTTTGACATTTTCACCTGAAGTGTACAATTAGGGGCTGAAAACGCGTTTAAAGCAATAAAAAGTTCATTTTGGCTCTCACACCTTAACTAAATGTTGTAGACTCAAACTTTTTGCTGTCATTAGTATATTTTAGCAAAATGAAGATGATTCAAGCATTAATTTTATTGTGCTTTTGCTCATTTTGAAGATTTTGACATTTTCACCTGACGTGTACAATCGGGCTGAAAATGCATTTAAAGCCATAAAAAGTTCATTTTGGCTCTCACACCTTAACTAAATGTTGTAGACTCAAACTTTTTGCTGTCATTAGTGTATGTTAGCAAAATGCAGATGATTCAAGCATTAATTTCATTGTGCTTTTGCTCATTTTAAAGATTTTGACATTTTCACCTGAAGTGTACAATCAGGCTGAAAATGCATTTAAAGCCATAAAAAGTTCATTTTGGCTCTCACACCTTAACTATATGTTGTAGACTCAAACTTTTTGCTGTCATTAGTGTGTTTTAGCAAAATGAAGATGATTCAAGCATTAATTTCATTGTGCTTTTGCTCATTTTGAAGATTTTGACATTTTCACCTGAAGTGTACAATTAGGGGCTGAAAACGCGTTTAAAGCAATAAAAAGTTCATTTTGGCTCTCACACCTTAACTAAATGTTGTAGACTCAAACTTTTTGCTGTCATTAGTGTATTTTAGCAAAATGAAGATGATTCCAGCATTAATTTCATTGTGCTTTTGCTCATTTTGAAGATTTTGACATTTTCACCTGAAGTGTACAATCGGGCTGAAAATGCATTTAAAGCCATAAAAAGTTCATTTTGGCTCTCACACCTTAACTAAATGTTGTAGACTCAAACTTTTTGCTGTCATTAGTGTATGTAAGCAAAATGAAGATGATTCAAGCATTAATTTCATTGTGCTTTTGCTCATTTTGAAGATTTTGACATTTTCACCTGAAGTGTACAATCAGGCTGAAAATGCATTTAAAGCCATAAAAAGTTCATTTTGGCTCTCACACCTTAACTAAATGTTGTAGACTCAAACTTTTTGCTGTCATTAGTGTATTTTAGCAAAATGAAGATGATTCAAGCATTAATTTCATTGTGCTTTTGCTCATTTTGAAGATTTTGACATTTTCACCTGAAGTGTACAATCGGGCTGAAAATGCATTTAAAGCCATAAAAAGTTCATTTTGGCTCTCACACCTTAACTAAATGTTGTAGACTCAAACTTTTTGCTGTCATTAGTGTATTTTAGCAAAATGAAGATGATTCAAGCATTAATTTCATTGTGCTTTTGCTCATTTTGAAGATTTTGACATTTTCACCTGAAGTGTACAATCGGGCTGAAAATGCATTTAAAGCAATAAAAAGTTCATTTTGGCTCTCACACCTTAACTAAATGTTGTAGACTCAAACTTTTTGCTGTCATTAGTGTATTTTAGCAAAATGAAGATGATTCAAGCATTAATTTCATTGTGCTTTTGCTCATTTTGAAGATTTTGACATTTTCACTTGAAGTGTACAATCGGGCTGAAAATGCATTTAAAGCAATAAAAAGTTCATTTTGGCTCTCACACCTTAACTAAATGTTGTAGATTCAAACTTTTTGCTGTCATTAGTGTATTTTAGCAAAATGAAGATGATTCAAGCATTAATTTCATTGTGCTTTTGCTCATTTTGAAGATTTTGACATTTTCACCTGAAGTGTACAATCAGGCTGAAAATGCATTTAAAGCCATAAAAAGTTCATTTTGGCTCTCACACCTTAACTAAATGTTGTAGACTCAAACTTTTTGCTGTCATTAGTGTATTTTAGCAAAATGAAGATGATTCAAGCATTAATTTCATTGTGCTTTTGCTCATTTTGAAGATTTTGACATTTTCACCTGAAGTGTACAATCGGGCTGAAAATGCATTTAAAGCCATAAAAAGTTCATTTTGGCTCTCACACCTTAACTAAATGTTGTAGACTCAAACTTTTTGCTGTCATTAGTGTATTTTAGCAAAATGAAGATGATTCAAGCATTAATTTCATTGTGCTTTTGCTCATTTTGAAGATTTTGACATTTTCACCTGAAGTGTACAATTAGGGGCTGAAAACGCGTTTAAAGCAATAAAAAGTTCATTTTGGCTCTCACACCTTAACTAAATGTTGTAGACTCAAACTTTTTGCTGTCATTAGTGTATTTTAGCAAAATGAAGATGATTCAAGCATTAATTTCATTGTGCTTTTGCTCATTTTGAAGATTTTGACATTTTCACCTGAAGTGTACAATCGGGCTGAAAATGCATTTAAAGCCATAAAAAGTTCATTTTGGCTCTCACACCTTAACTAAATGTTGTAGACTCAAACTTTTTGCTGTCATTAGTATATTTTAGCAAAATGAAGATGATTCAAGCATTCATTTTATTGTGCTTTTGCTCATTTTGAAGATTTTGACATTTTCACCTGAAGTGTACAATCGGGCTGAAAATGCATTTAAAGCCATAAAAAGTTCATTTTGGCTCTCACACCTTAACTAAATGTTGTAGACTCAAACTTTTTGCTGTCATTAGTGTATGTTAGCAAAATGAAGATGATTCAAGCATTAATTTCATTGTGCTTTTGCTCATTTTGAAGATTTTGACATTTTCACCTGAAGTGTACAATCAGGCTGAAAATGCATTTAAAGCCATAAAAAGTTCATTTTGGCTCTCACACCTTAACTAAATGTTGTAGACTCAAACTTTTTGCTGTCATTAGTGTATTTTAGCAAAATGAAGATGATTCAAGCATTAATTTCATTGTGCTTTTGCTCATTTTGAAGATTTTGACATTTTCACCTGAAGTGTAC